>NC_087444.1:61977108-62197108 GCF_036321535.1 Camelus dromedarius
TCCTTCCATCCTTCCTTCCTTCCTTCCTCCCTCCCTCCCTTCCTTCCCTCCTTCCCTCCCACTCTCTCTCTCTCTCTCATCTTCCATCAGCTTTGGCTTTACCTTCTGGCCGGCTGTTCTCATGACTGCTGGCTGGTGTCTGTAACAGCTGGAGTTGTTTGCCTCCTTTTATTCTCTTCGGGGTGAATAGGAGTAACTCTCCAACCACAAGCTTTCAGTTGTTTCCTTCCTTCTGACTGGACACAGCCAGGTCACCTGCCACTCTTGGACCAATAACAGACCCTCAGAAAATGGAGTATGCGGATTGGCTTAAAGGATCAAATCCCTTCCTGGGTCCGGGATCAGTAATTGAGGAAAGGTGGAAAATAACCAGGTGGAAGTGTGGCTCTGCTGGAGAGGTGGAGAGAAGACACATGGGGGAGGAGACCCGTGGTGTCATTACTGAGATCTTTCAGTTTCTCAAAAGAAGGAAGAAATCAGGACTTTGGATGAAACCTCCCAACTTCAAATAAAGGCAGCTAATTTAATTCTTTTCTAAAAACACCAGAATGAAGGAAGTGAGGACTGGATGGAACCCATTAGAGAAAGGCAGTCCGGATGGTCACCAACTCTGGAACTGAGAAGCCCATGGTGTCTTTTTTCTTCCCTCTCGTGAGTGCCTGGGAGTAACACCTGGAAGAGATTTCTATGGCCCCCCCAATAGCACCTCAGAGACCTTTAAAAGGTCAAGAGCTTTCTTAAGAACTTAACTTACTACCTGAGAGTAACTTGGGTGCTACGAAAAATCAGGATTAATGTTCATTGGAAATTATATCCTGCCTTCTTTCCCCTTAGGAAAATTCTAAATGTTAGCAGAAGCATGGAACAGCTGAGAAAGCTACAGGTTTTCTGTTCCAAAAATGCTTTTGTTGCTAATGAAAATTAGTCTAATTTTGAAATGATCACATCATTAAAGAGTATTTCAACTGATATTGATTTGATGATACCTACAAACATCTTAGAAAAAAGAGGCTGGTGTTTTAGCGTTATAAGGTGCTCTGATTAAGCCTAGATCTGTGAAATTGATGACATGGGCTCCTGATACCTCTTCATTCATTTTTTTTCCCCACCCAGGCATGAAATAATTATGAATACCTCACTCCATGCAATCCACGTTTATTTTATTTTTTACAGGGACGGGGGATGGCTGGATAAAGTGCTAGTCCCTTTCTTGTCTATGGTATTGCTTTAGCAATATCTTAATTAAGTCTAGAGTCAAGATGAAATATGTGTGCAAAGTATGTTTCTAATCCTTTCAAACTTGCAGTTTTGATGTGTGATTCTGGGCCAAGTCTTTAGAAGAGTGTCTATTATGTCAATAAATCTTCTGAGACGTGTCAGCCAGGACATTGACACCTTTGGTGGAAGGGAGGGCTGGCTTTCAGAGAGGCTGGAGATTGGGGTGAGGGGGACACAATCTCAGGAGGTTTTCTCTTTATTGCCTGGGGTGGGTCCTTGGACACACTGTCTATTCTTCATAAAGATTCTGTTCATTCATGGCTCCTTCCCTCTCCTGGCCTGGCAGACCAGCCCTACCCCTTCAGCCTGACCATATTTTAACCATCTGCTAAAGATCTACACCAAAATCCACTCCTTTCAGAATTCAAGTCAACGTGCATCTTCTCCTTACCATTTGCAGAAGTTACCAGTGATGCCATCTTAAAGATCAAACTACGTCAGCAGATTTTAACTTGGCTCATGCATTTAACAAATATTCACAGAGCGCATTGTCTGTAAGAGGTGCTATCTGTGTAAGCATGGTGATAAAGACAGACAGACAGACAGACAGATAAGATCCATGCTCTCAGGATATTGACATTTTGGGAGTGTGACAGCCTAGGCAAATACATCATTTGAAGTATCTAAATGCTCCACAATGGAAATGAAGATAGTAGCATGACAGAAGGATGGGTGATGGAGAACATGTAAGGAAGGAGAGCAGGTTGGCCTCTTCAAAGAATGGCTTTCAGGCTGAGACCTAGGGGTGAGAAATATCCCAGAAAGTCCACCATGTTGCCTGGAGTCCACGCATGGGCCCCTCTACTCTTCCCACCCCCTGGATTGAGAGGCTCAGAGAACCAGAGGAGATACACTTGTCTTCAGGGCTAAATGGGATATATCTATCTCCATAGACTCTTTGGATGCTGGTACTGGGCTGAGCAGCCAGGTGGTGTCCATCAGAGACATGCTGAGCTTAACTAAAGTAGAGAAACAGTCCAGATTCTTCCCACTTCCTAAAGAGAAATAAGGCAAGAGCTGTTTGGGATGACTGTTAATCCCTGAGTGAGGAAACCTCAGTCTTACGAGTTACTATTTTCCTTCAATCTCACATTACCAGGAGTTCACAAGTTCTGAAATGCAAAACTGTAGTAGGTTCTTCACCCTCTACTGGAGCAAAGGAAAATCTCTAAGCTTCTTTCCTGCTGTGTGTTTGTCCATCTTTCCCTCCATGCCTTTCCAGAACATCTCTGCTGGCCCAGCCCCAAGACCCTCCTCTGACACAGAGGGAGGCTGACTCCTGGCTGGCTTGTGGTACAAATATTTGGGACCACATCCAGTCTTTCCTGTTAGACCAGATCTGTCCTGGAGGACCTTGCTCCCAGGATGGATATCTGATGGGCAGGCTGTTGGTTCCCTGGTGAGAGGAGAATTAACAAGAGAGGACAATAGATGGGTGAGGAAGGAATTCCTCTAGCTGGGGAACATGGTGCGTACAGAAGTATGGACCTGTGTTATGTCCTGCTTGGCTGCTGTGGACAAGCTTAGAAGGATGCTTAATCTAGGTTCTCAGAGTTCCTGTAGGTCTGTGTGAACTCCAGGGCTCTGGGTGGCTGCCTTCCTTCATAGCAGCTCTGAGAACTGTTGACCAGATGGATGATCTGAGCTTTCAGGATCAGTGCCTAGTGGGATGAGCCCAGGAGTAACCAATGGACATCACTATTCCAGGCGCACTGACAAACTTCAGCTTCCACGTGCCTGTGTCTGCATCACTGTGCTCCAGGGATTTTTTGCTCCAGAAGCACTGCAATCCACTCTTCCTGCTCCTGAAAATTTAGAGTAGTAGAAAAATGAAACTAGATCCACTTTTCATTAATAAAACTAAATGCAAATGGGTTAGAAACCTACACACTTAAAAACAAAACTCCACAAGTACAAGAATAAAATGTAGAATTTTTTATAGACTTGCGTAAGAAAGACCTTCTGAAGCAAGAGAGAAAACCCAGAAACAACAACAAAAAGAGTAATCGGATTTTACTGCATAGAAATTTAAAAATCACCACAAATATAGTTGCTTATATTTGCCAGGAATTTACCAGTAGTAAATAGACATTGAAAATGAAAAAAAAAAATTATTTGCAATAGCATTAAATTTCCACATCCTGAGAAAAAGTCTAATCAGGACTCACTGAGGAAAATACAAAATATTACTAGGAATACAGAAGATTTAACTAAGTGGGATCTATAGCCTATGTTCATAGGTTGAAGGACTCAATATTTTACCTATGTCAATTCTTCCCAGATGATCTATATATGTAATGCAACCCAATAAAAACACAAGGATCTATTTTTTTTTTAGGAAATTGACAGGCTGATTTAAATTTTATTAAAAATGTAAAGCCACTCAATGCAACAGGTGAGAGGCTGGAGGGACAGTCAGGTGTACGTGGCCATTGACCCATGACGAAAGGCACACTGCAGTGAGGAAAGCATGTCCTTTTCTGTTTGTTTGTTTGTTTGTTTGTTTATTGGGTTTTTTTGTTTGTTTTGGGGGGGTAGTAATTAGGTTTATTTATGAATTTTTAAATTATTATTATTTTTGGTGGAGGTACTGGGGATTGAACCCAGGACCTTATGCATGCTAAGTACACACTCTACCACTGAGCCATACCCTCCCCAATGATAACCTTTTTAAGAAATACTCTGGATAAAAATATGGGGAAAAAACAATCTGACTCCCTCCCTACCTCACACCAGCCATACAAAACTCAGTTCCAGACAGACTGTAAATCTAAAAAAATATATAATAATAATAATAATAATAAAAATAAATAATAATAATAATAAAGCTTCTAAGTAAAACATGGGAGAATATTCTCACCTTAAGGTGGAAAAGACTTCTTCAATAATATATTCGAAGTCCTACCATAAAAAAGATTGATAAACTGAACTACATGAAAATTAAAAGCTTTTGTTCTCTAAAAGACATCATAAAGAGGCTAAAAGATAGATCACAGAGTGGGAGAATACATCTGCAACACAAATAGCCAATAAACAACTTGTTGCCAGAATATATAAAGAAGTCCTGCAAATCAATACAAAATGACACGCAACTCTGCCAGTTATTAACTTACTGCCTCTCGGCTCCAAATTCACTCTGTTCTCCCCTTACTCTGTCACACTGGAGCTGGGCTCTGCAAACCCCACTTCTGCTTTGCCAGGTGGCTTTGTGTCAGACTCTGCCAATAGGGGTCACTGAAGGAGGCTGCAAGGATGGAGGAGGGTCTTCTTTTCTCCCTTTGTCGATGAGCTGAGCAGCTGGAGGGCCGTGGGTTCTTGCAGAATTTCATGGTGGTGCCATGCTCTCTGGGTTCTGAAGTGGCCCCAGCAAACTTCATCTTTACTTCAGGGATGTGTGATGTGTTTCTGCAGCAGCCACATTATCTCAGAATCTAAATAAAACTACCACATGCCCAGCAGTTCCACTCCTGGGTGTATATATAAATAAAAAAAACACACTGATTAAAAAAAAATACATGCACCCCAATGTTCATTGCAGCATTATTTATAATTGCCAAATATGGAAGCAACCTAAGTGTCCATCAACAGATGAATGGATAAAGATGTGATATATACACACACTGGAATACTTTTCAACCATTAAAAAGAATGAAATTCTGCCATTTGCAGCAACATGGATGGACTTGGAGGGCATTATGCTAAATGAAATAAGTCAGAAAGAGAAAGACAATTACTGTATGATATCTCTTACGTGTGGAATCTAAAAAATACAACAAACTAATGAATATAACAAAAAAGAAACAGACTCTCAGCTACAGAGAACAAACTAGTGGTTTCCAGTGAGGAGAGGGAATTAAGAGGCACAAACAACTATGTATAAAATAAATAAGCTACCAGGATACATTGTACAGCACAGAGAATATAGCCAACATTGTATACTAACTATAAATGGAGTATAAAGTTTTAACAATTGTGAATCACTGTATTGTATACCTGTAAGTTATATAATATTATCCATCAACTACACTTCAATTAAAAACAGTAAAATAGGTCATAAATATGGTGACTTTATTAAATGCAGCAGTGAAAATGAACCCACAGCAACGATAACGGCACAATGTGAATGAATCTCACGAACGTGGTACTTACCACCAGCAACAAAGAGCCGGACACAGAAAATCAGATGCTGTATGGTCTCTCTATATGAATTTTTAAAGGCAAAACTCACCTTTTGTTAGTTATTTTGAAATCATTACCTTTGGGTGGAGGAATGAGGTGGTGATGGGGAGGGTGTAAGAGAGGGGTTTGTTGGGCGTGTAAAATGCTCTATTTCTTGACTGAGGTTGTGGTTACATGGATCTGTTCACTTTATGATAATGGACTGAGCCCTACACTTTTATGTATGTATATTTCTGCATTTGTGTTATTCTTCAATTTCAGAGTAAATTAAAAAAAAAAGAAAAAGGAAAGGTGACAGGTTGAGATAAAAAATACTTACTATATTTATACCAGCAGAAATTTAATACCCAAAATATATGAAGAGCTTTTACACAGAAAAGACAGTATCTAAAAGAAAAATGGGTGACGAGCGTAATAAACAATTCACATGCTGTGTATGATTGGCCAATGCACACAAACAGAATCCTTCAGTTTCACTAGAAACCTGAGAAACATGTTATCAAACACCAATGAACACCCATTTGAATGGAAAAAGAAAAGACTGATAAAATGTTGGTGGGGATGTGGGTAAATAGGCAGTCTATTATCACAATCAGAATAAAAACATGACTAATCTTTAGTCCAACATTCTTTTAAATAAGACTCACGTATTTCAAAGATCTAAGTAAAAAATATTCACTATAGCATTGTAATATGAAAGAAGATGGAAAATTAAATGTCCACTAATTGGGAAAAAAAAAAAGCAAGTATATCTATACAGTGGAAGACTATATGTCTGGTAAAAAGAATAATGGGGCGAATGTATGTGTGTGTATATATATATATATATATATATATATATATATATATATATATATATATATATATATATATATGCAAGACTGGGCTATTGTGCTGTACACCAAAGATAGATACATTATAATTGACTGTACTTCAGTTTAAAAAAAAGAATAATGGGTCTCCATTTGACCTGACAAGACAAGGTCTGCTGTAATGCTAGCTCAAAAAAGCAACTTAGTTCAATGCATTGAAAATAATGGCATTCATATAAAAGGATTAAAGACAGAAGGTATATTTGTAAAGGGTATCTTTCAAGTTTTACTCTATAGGTTTATATATCACTTAAATATCTTCCCAGAATGTTTTTTTTTTAATGTTGAGTAAAACACTAAAAAACAGCAATATGAATTTAAAGTTCCCACCATGAGGATGACAGTTCTGTTGTTTCCTGTTACTTTCAGGCAGACTCTATGTTGGAAACAGTCAATCTTTACTTTTAAGTGCATTTGAAACCAACAGGATTTCTTTAGAGAGGATGTGAAGGAGATAGGTAGAAACCTTGGGAAGAAATTTCTCAGCCCTAAGCTGGTTTATTTGCCTACTTCATGGTCTGGAATACCTGCTTGGACCATCCTCCATCTGCTTAGGGATGGTGGAAGGTCTTCTTCCCTGGACAAAGTCTGATGCTGTCCAGTGAAATACAATGTGAGCCTCATATGTGATTTTAGATTTTCCAGTAGCCACATCAACAAAGGAAAAAGAAGCAGGTGAAATTAATTTTAATAACATGCTGATTTAACCCCAGATACCAAAACTATTATCATCTCCACATGTAATCCATATAAAAGAATTAATGAGATATTTTATATTCTGATTTTTGTAAAGTCTTCAAAATCTGGTGTGTGCGTTACACTTACAGCACATCTCAATTTGAATGCTACATTTTTCTTGATCTGTATTTCAATTTACAGTTGAAGAATTAGATTCAAATGCCTAAGCTGTTCTAAACATATTTAAACACACTTGGATGTTTTCAATAACTGAATCAAGTATCAGTCATGGAATCTGAATTCAAACTAAATAAGATGAAGTTAAATTTAAAATGCAGCTTTTCAGTTGCCCTAGCCACATTTCAAGTGCTCCGTGGCCAAGTGTGGTCAGTGGCCCAGTATCAAATAACATGGGTCTGGGCCAGCCTCTCCCAAGGTGGCTCCCTTGGCCATGTGCTGGGACTGCAGCCCTTCTCTGCATCCTGAAAGCATGGAGGCCCAGGCACTGGGAGAACCAGGTGAGGGCTGGAGAACGGCCAGCCTCCAGGGTGGGCAGACAGTCTTAGACACCTGGCTGTGTGATATTTACCCAGTGGCCTCGGCACTGCTGTGCAGAGCTGGCGAAAATGAGCAAGGGGCCTTGCGGGCTGTGAAAGACCTCCGCAGAGGGACTGCATTCCTGGGGGATGAGCCTGACCTTGGGATGAACCCAACAGGATGACCTAAGCTGAGATTTCACAACACGGCCGCAGTGGGGAACAGGTGGCAGCAGCAGCTGGGAGCTCTCTGTGGGCTGCGGTGGACCTCGGCCTCTCTGAGCAATCGAGCTCCTGTCGAGGGCATGACTGGGCTCACCGGGGAAACTGAGAAAGCCCCCAGCCCTGCCCCGCACCAAGATCTCTTAGCTGCTTGGTGGGGACAAGTTATAAGGCCTTCCATGTCATCACACTTCTGGTGCGCTCACACCGGAGGCAAAACTGAAGGGCTGCTTAACCCCATCTTGAGAAGTTCCTCTTTCCTTTCTTTCTTTCTTGGGTCAGTGGTGAAGCTTCTATTCAAAAATGATTCTTGAGAACCCTGCAGAAGCCTCTCTCTGAGCTCTGGGCTGGGAAGATCACATGCTTCCATCAGTATCCTTGGTTCCCATTTTGGTGAAATTGACATTTCATGGATTAATTCATCTCTACGGCCTGCCAAGCATATGCCATGGATTCCGCCAAATAAAAGATGTGGCCCCTCCCCTTTAGGAACCCACAGTTCAGTGAAGGAGGCCAAGGGAGCCTACTTTTGGCTGAAAACAGTGGTGCACAACCTTGGCTGCACAGTGGAGGCCTCTGGGGAGTTTTATACAGCACTGATGCCTGGGACACGCCCCCAAGGTTCTGACTTAATTGGTCTCGGGTGTAGACATAGCATTGGGGTTTGAAAAGCTCTCCCCAGGTGATTCTCACGTGCAGCCTGGGTGAGCACCAACACATTGAAATCAAGTCAGCGACCTCAGGGACCATCAGCTGGGTTCTAGGAATTCTGTGTTCGATGCAGCAGTCAGAGTGTTCCTGTGATGTGTAGGATAGGTCATAGCCCTCCTCTCTTTAAAACTCTACCATGGCTCCCCACTTTCCATTAAGTAACGACCAAAGGCTTTGTATCTCAATATACATACAAGGCCCTGGGTGACAGGCTCCATTTGCCAGTCTGCCCTTTTGTTCACTCTCCTCCGGCTGCACCAGCCTCCTGACTGGCCCTTGACCACTCACCTTGGCTCTTGCCTGTGGCCAGGACAATCTTCCCTCAGACACGGGTGTGGCCAACACTCTCAGCAACTTCCCACTTGGGATGGCTAATGTTATGTGTCAACTTTACTGGGATAACGGGTGCCCAGTAGCTGGGGAAGCATTCTTTCTGGATGTGTCTGTGAGGGTGTTTCCAGAATTGGTAGGCTCAGTAAAGATCACTCTCAGCAGTGTGGGTGGGTCTTGCCCAACCCATCGAGGGCCTGAATAGAACACAAAGGGAGAGGAAGGGGGAATTCACTCTCTCTGCTTGAGCTGAAATGCCTACCTCCTCCTGCCCTTAGATGTAGGCTTTCTTGGTTCTCAGGCTTTTGGACTCAGGATTGGACTCACACCATTGGCTCTCCCAGTTCTCAGGCCCTTGGGGTTGAGCTGGAGCTTCCTGGGCCTCCAGCTTGCAGTCAACAGACCATGGGACTTCTCAGCATCCATAATTGTGTGAGCCAGTCCCTCATCACGAATCCTCTTCTATATGTCTATATACTTCCTATGGGTTATGTTTGGAGAACCTTGGCTAATGTATGTTCATTATTATGAACATACCTATGTTCAATATTATCTTCTCAGTGAGACTTTTCCTGAGCCCTCTGCCCCTTTCAACCTGCTCTTTCTTTTCCTATAGCACAAATCACCTTCTAACATACTATATAATTTCCTTATCTGCAATGTCTATTAATTATTACCTGTCTCCCCTGCTAGGGGTGTTTGTTGCTTTGTTCACTGATGTATCCCTGGTACCTAGGATGTGCCTAACATGATGGGTGCTCTGTAAATATTTATTAAATATACGAGAATCTGCAAAGTTCTAATTAAGATAGATTTCTGGGTAAATGAGGGTGAGATCTTACATGTTTAATGTTTCCCAACCAGATACTGACTAAAATGATAAAAAGGACTACAGAAAGAGTGATCAACTAGTACTTCATGGGGAAATCGGGAAGATGTGCATGGTGAGTAGGCCAGAATCTGCAAGAAATTACTACTAAAAATAGCACAAATGGATCAAAAATGAGGAAAATGACCCCAAACCCCACAACATCTGCTTTTCTAAGAGAGCGGCGGACGTCACGAGACTAGAGAAGATCGTGGCAGAATCCACCCAAGCGTCTGCATCTTAAGTGGTGAGAACAGAAGTGTGGACAGGCCACGAGCTGGACGTGAGCTCCACATCCTTTAACTATTGTAGATTAAAACGCTGGAAAGTAGCTGCTCCAGGAGGCGCAAGGGTAAGTACAAAAGCAGCAAATACGAAAACCCCTGGTAGAAAAGGGTTCTCTATGGTGACCACAGCCCTTTCCAGGGTAGTGAACTGTGGTGTCAGGAAATAGGCCAGGTGAAATGACATTCTATTCTGGAAGTAGATGCAGATCTCAAGGGAGAACTTCATACGGAAAGCTAATCACTGATGGATAGCTTCAGCAAGCGCACAGTGTTAACTGTAGCAAATTGCAATTTCCCTGCTAGGATTCTCTCTTAGCATCCTCTCTACTCCTCTCTGGTTGCATTATGACTAAGCAGATTTGTAAACTATGTCAACTCATCTTCCAGCTTCAGACCTATAAGTAGCCAGGTGGTGAGGGAGGGATCAGAGAACTCTCTCACACTCTTTGGGGCATATACCTAGTTTGGGTAGACGTCTTCTTGTTTTAGCTTGAATAATGTGACCAAAAATGGCACCTATGGAAAGACTCTGCATTACTTAAACAGAAGAATATGTTAATTACAACATACTTAAAATACACTGTATTGTTTACCATATGCTTTCAGTTAAATTCAGGAAAAAAGATGAACTCTGTAAAATGAGGTGAAGTATATGATGGTTGAGCAAACAGACTGAAGTGTAATGGGAGGTTCCTGAATTACTGAAAGTCTGTAAAGAAATAAATAGAGCCAAAGTGCAGGTAAAAATGACATGAGAAGCATTAAGCTGCAAAAGTGACACATAAGAAAATAAAACCAGTGATACAGAGAAGAATCACAATCAGTTCTAAGAGGGCAGAATTTTCTTCTAAGATGAAGAAGATAGGTGTTCCAAAGGTCAGGAAGATAAAGAGGAGATAAAACAAATACACAAATATTCTTTCAAATATTCAATAATCCAAATATACATTATTTATAATCCCAGAAAAAAAAATTGAAATATAGGACGAAACGGTGAGTTAAAGAAAAAAAAGCATCATTGATATTCCTAAAGAAAAGACCAGAAAATATATAACTGAATCAATTATCGAGGACATAAACAGACACATAAATCTGCAGATTCATATGGCTAGATGTTTACAAGGTAAATGAAAAGTGATCAATTTCTTTACATAACTCTGGTGAAATAATTCTATTTCAAAGGGAAAGAAAAACTCCAGAAAGGAGAGAAAAAGTCAATGATAATAGAAGAAAACTTGGGGTCTGTAGTATTAGGGATAAGAGAACAATGAAGGAGACTCATACTTTTCCAGCAATATGGTGGACTTCATGTCCAGAGGAAAAAAGATTGCTACAGCAGATTTAAAAATGTGGCATAGAATATTTAAAAGGCACCTAAGCAGGGTAGGAGACAAAATCTGTGCATGTTCAAGGTGGGTGGTCAGATCAGAGGCAGCTATATATAGCCAGCAACTCTATAAGGCAAACTCTATAAGGAGAACTAAGGGAAAAAATACACCCCACAGAGAAAATGAAATACCCTTCTATCTTTGGCTCTAGATGGAGGGAATAAAAAGAAGAAAGATTCTTCCAAGAATTTTTAATATAAATCGTTGCATGAGCTTGGGACTGCAATTCACACTACCAGTGTGGCCTGAAATTCCCCAAGAAACTTTAAAGTAGTTTCAGGTTGGCAATATTCATATGTGTCTAGCAGAATTAAATGAAATCTTCTTTGGAAGAACCATTTTAAAATTAGGTTTTAAAAAAACTCCAATAGATAAAATTCCAGAGAATATGCACTCATAATCAAAAATTACAAATCACGTGAGGAGATGAGCCACCATAGCAAGAATTAGCAGAAAATACAAACAACAGAATCATCATATGACTACAATGATAAAATTCAGAATATTTAAAATAATGTTTATTAAAGTTAAATAAAGAGAGTTCCAAAAGTGTGACTATGAAATTAGCAACTATAAAAAATTAACTGGACCATCTAAAAAATTAATAGAATTTCTAGGAATTAAAATCTTAATGCACAGATTAAGCAGACATAGAGAATAGAGTGTGAAAATCTAACATATGCCTCTTCAGAGTTCCAGAATAAATATATTAAGAGAATTGGAGGAGAGACAATATTCAAAGATATAGTGGCTGCAAATTTTCAGAATTGAAAAAAAAAAATACCAATCATCAGATTCAGGAAGCTCAACTACTCCCAAAGAGAATGAATATGAATAAATCTACATCTGCAAAACCCTTCAGACAAAGAGGAAAACCTTTAAAGTGGCCAGAAAACAAAGAGAAACAATACACAGAAATGATAACTACAGTAGCATTTGACTTACCAGCAGTAATGCTAGAAGCCAGAAAGTGTAAAAATAGCCTTAAAATTCTGAGAAGAGATAGTCTTAACTTAGTATTTCTGACTATGAACTTACATCTTGCAAGAATGAAGATGAAATAAATACACACTGTAACAAAGAATGGCTTATAGAGTTTCAAAAGAATAAACTGTCAAAAAAGGAATGTCTAAAGGCCATTTTTCATAATCCAGAAGAAATTTTTGAGATGTAGGTGATTGGTGAGCAATAAAATTATATATATGTGGGTAGGTCTAATTAAAGAATGCCCATTTAAAACAAATATTATGATTTCTAAAATGTACAGTACTAACTGAGTAAAAATAAAATACTGGGTAAAAATGGCATACATCAGTGATAGGTGTTAAATATTCTAAGATAATTGTATTATTTTGGAAGAGAATAAAGATATTGATTAACCAAAAGAAGGAAAAACAGAGGGTAAAATCAATTATCTAAATTAAAAATACATTAAAGGAGAAAAATGACAGAGAAAAGGGAAAAAAAAAGAAAACAAAATTAAGTTGTAGAAATAAAGCTAATTCTTTCAATTTTCACAATAAATATAAATAGACTAAACTTTCTGGGTAAAGGACAAAGATTCCCAGGCTGTATTTAAGTTAAAAAAATAGAGAAACACTTAGACTTGAAAAAGTTAAAAGTAAAAGGATAAAGAAGGATATACTAGATATAAACACTAATCAATCAAAATGGAGCCAGCATAGCAATATGAACCTTAGGAAAACTGGAAACACATTACTGAACATAAAATGTGTTAGCCCATACTGAGTTCTAAGCTTCTATGAATTTAATATCATAGCTTTACTGAAAATAACAATGGTCATAACTAAAAGGAGATTCCAGCAAATATATCATCAAAGCAGTAGATTTTAAGATGCCTCTTTTATTAAATGATAGATCATGTGAAAAAAATCATTGAAGATGTAGAAAATTTGAACCAAACAACTAACAAACCTGAATTAATGGATAAATATAAAATATTACTCTTTAACAGAGAAATTTTCCTTTCAGAAGTACATAAAATATTTATAAAAATACAAGCAGTAAGACCCTAAAATTTTAAAGAATTAAATTTATAATGAATTATATATATATATATATATATGTATATAATAGCTGTATAACTATCACGAATCATTTAGTAACCATAGTTATATAGTTATATAATCTCACAATCTGTGAAAATTGCATCTAGAGAGAAATTTATATCATTTATATTAGAAAAGAGATGAATATTATAGGTAAAATTGAAATTGAGAAAACAAAACCAAAGTTCTACTAAAGAGGCTTAATAAAGCTAATATTTTGTTATTTTAAAAGACTAATAAACATAGACCAACTCTGGTCTTGTGAGATGGATCACTGTAAAAAAGAGAGAGAGAACACAAATAAAACAATTTTAGGAATTAAAAAAGGAAAGAAAAACTACAGATCAAGCAGGAATTGAAAGAAAAGTTTATTTTGTCAATGTTATGGTGATATTTTGGAAATTTGATAGAAATGGACAAATTTATTTAAAAAAATAAATTAATCTGACAAAAGAAGAAATATTAAATTTTAATGTTCCTTTAATCATTAAATAAATTACATCAGTAGTTTAAAAATTTCCCCACAAGGAAAACATTAGACTCAGATGATTTTATAGGTAAATTCTATCAAACAATGAAGAAATAAATACTCCCAAACCTTTATAAATGCCCTCAGTAAACAAAAAGAAGGTACAATTCCCAAGTTATTTCATGTGCCAAACACAATAGGTATATCAAAATAAGACAAGAACAACATAGAAAAACAAAGTTATGGACCAAACTTACTTAAGAATATGGAGTGAAACTTCCCCCTACCATGTAACAATATGCAAAAAAGAGAACATAAAATGACCAAACTAGTTTCATTTCAAGAAAAAAAAACTGAGTATAAAATCATGAAATGTATAAAGCTTATTCACCACATTGAATTAAGAGTATCTTAAGGTCATTCTTTCTGATTATTATTGATTTCTATTTCGAATTTGAATTTCTTTAATGTTTGCTTCTTATATATTTTGAAGTTAGCTTTTTGTGTGCATTTACTTTCAAAATGCAATACTGTCCCTTGGATTAATCCCTTTTTTTAATGAAATGTCTTTATTTTTATTAGTGTTTCTTTCTACTCTGGTGTTAGTAGAGTGACACCAGCTTCCTTAGGTTAGGGTCTGCATAGCATCCCTTTCCTATCCTTTCCCATCCTTTTACTTATAACATTTAAGTGTTCTTATGCTTAAAGTTATGAGCCTTTTAAGCAGTATATAGTTACATTTTGTCTTTATATCCAGTGTGATGATTTTTGTTAGTTGGAATATTTACCCATTTATATTTAATGTAACTACTGATTTATTGGTGTTTATGTCCTCCATTTTACATGTGTTTTACTTGGCTCACTTGTTCCATGTTTCTTTGCCTCTCTTTTATTGACTTCCTTTGAATTAACAAAAACTTCTCATTATTCTCTTTCTCTCTTTTATTAACTTATTTGTTGTTTATAATTTTACTCTTCTTCTAGTAGTTACCCTAGTGATGACAACACTATTCCTTGATATATTACCATCTGATACAAATTGTTACCTTTCTACTTCTCTAATACTGTTCAAAATGTGAAACATTTTCATTCCATTGACCCTCTCTTGCATTTTGCAATTTTGTTGTCATATATTTTAATTCTGCATGTTTAATATCCCACAAGACATTATTGTTATTATTTTATACAGTCAATATCAGTCAATATGCATTTATATTAATCTATATGTTTACCTTTTGATTTTACCTTTAATTTCTGTGATTCTGTTCAAGATAATTTTTTTTTCAGATCAAAGATCTCTCTTTCATGTTTCTTTTAGTGCAGATTTGCTGATATGAAATTCTCCTGATTTTTGTCTGAAACTGTCTAAATTTTACCTTCATTTTTTTGAAGGATATTTTTGCCAGTTAAAAAATTCTAAGTTGGAATCTATTTTATCTCAGCACATTAAGGATGCCATTCTCTTGTCTTTTGGTTTCCGTCATGTTTTCAGAAAGACAGCTGTCAATCTTTCATTTTTCTCATTTCCAGATAATGTTCTTTTTCCCATCTCTAACTGCTTTTAGCTTTTCTCTATTTTTTGGTCTATAGTAGACTACTATTATGTGCCTATATGAAATTTTCTTTGTATTAATTCTTTTTGGGATTTGCAGAGCTCCTTAAATCTATCTTTCACTACTTTGCTTCTAGGATTCTGATTCCATATATTTTAGATTATTTGGCTGTGGCTCACATGGCATCTCATACAAGTAGTCAATGCTCTTCTCTGTATTTGTCATTCTTTTCAATATCTATACTTAATTTAGATTTTATCTATTAACCTTTCTTCAAAAAAACTAATCCTGGATTCTGCTGCTTCTTATATTTAGTTATACCAATGTAGTAAGTGCTAACATTAAGGTATTTCACACTTTTTATACTTTCCATTGGTGTCTCCTTTTTATTTTATGTATGTTTTAAGTATCTGTTGATATCCTCTAACTTTTAATTCATTTTCTCTAAATTTCCTGTTTACCTATCATATTAAACTCACTAGATTCAACTTTATGAAACTGCCATTATTCTACAGGTTTCCATCAACAAAAATGTCAATATCATATTGTTCAACCAGCCATTGCTTTAATTTCATTATCTAAATAATGTGTGAGTCTTTCTATTGTCTATTTTTTCTCTTTTGGCTTTTAGTCATGTGGGCCTAAATTCTGATGTGTGTAGCATTTAAGTGTGTGTGTGTGTGTATATATGTGTGTGTGTACAGTATTTTTTTTAATGAAGCTTAATTGCATAGAGTATAGCACACAAATCTTAATGTATAACTTGGTGCACTTTTGTATACACCCATATATTTTCACCTAGATCAAGGTATAGATTATTTTTAGCCTCATCACCTATCCCAGTCATTGTTGCCCCCAGAATAGTTGGGGAAGTTATGCCTGTTTTATACAGCATGTACTCCTTTGTGTTGACTCCTTTTCACTTAACTTTATGTCTATGAGTTCATCCATGTTGTTGTGTCTGCCAGAATTTTGTTTCTTTTCATTGTTGTGTAGTATTCCATTGCATAAATACACCACAATGTATTTATCCAGTCTACTGTTTATGGATATTTCTTGTTGTGTCTCCATTTGGGTGCTTCTGTGAAGAGTGCTGCTATAAACATTGTGATACCTATCTTATAACCACTTTTTTGAGGGGGAAATATGTAACTGATGAGTACAGATGCTGGGCAATAGGACATATGTATATTTTGCTTTAGCAGGAATTGCTAGTTTTTGGGAGTGAAAGTATCAGTTTATAGTCATTAGCAATTTAAGAGAATTCCAGCTCTTCTACATCCTCCTTGCATTCGATGTTGTGTGTCTTCTTAATTTTAATTTTAGTTTTTCTAGTGGGTGTGTAGCAGTGTATTATTGAATTTTCATTTGTATTTTTCTGATAATTAATTGATTAATTAAATTAAATGTGGTCATATTTATTGATTATTTTAAAATCTTCTGTGAAGTGTCTGTTCAAGTTTCTTTCTTCTTTTCCTGCTGGGTTATCTGAATTTTTCTTATTGATTTATAAGAGTTCTCATATTTTGAATTTGAATTCATGGTGGACATTTGTATTGGAAATGTGTTTTCCAAGTCTGTGGCCTGCCTTTTTATTCTTTTAATGGTATCTTTTAATGAACACCAATTCTTAATTTTAATGAAGTCTAATATAATAGTCTTTACTTTTACAGTTAATACATTTTTGGTGTTGTGAAAGACACATTTGCCTATTCAAAGACAATTAAGATCTCCTCCTGTTTTTCCTTTTAGAAACCTGATTTGTTTTTAATTATCATTTTAATTCAATGATCCATATTGAATTAATTTTTGTGTACTGTGTGAGGTAGGGATTGTATTCATCAGGATTCTTCAGAGAAAAAGAAGCAGTAAGATAGCAATATACATAAAGTTTATAATAAGGAATTTCCTCATATGATTATGAAGGCTGAGAAGCCCCAAGATCTGCAGCTGACAAATTGGAAACCTAGGTAATCTGATGACATAGTTCCAGTCTAAATCAGAAGACCTGAGAACCAGAGGAACGGATGATATGAATTCCAATCTGAAAGCCAGTAGGCTTAGGAATCAAGAAAAGCCATACTGCAGTTCAAGTCCAAAGGCAGGAAAAGATGGATGTCTCAGCTCATGACAGTCAGTCAGTGACTGACATTTATGGGAAGGTCAGTCCCTCTGTCCTATTCAACCTTCAACAGATTGGATCAGGCATACCCACATTAGGTAGAGAAATCTCTTTTCTCAGTCTTCTGATTCAAATGTTAGTCTTATCCAGAAACACCCTCACAGATACTCCCAAGGTAATGTTTGACCAAATATCTAGGTTCCTCTTGGCCTAGTGCAGTTGACAAAGTTAACCATTACAAGGGTCAAGACTGATTTTTATCTATCTTCTGTCTACCTATCCATCTACATTTGACTTATCACCATTTTTTAAAATGACCATTGTATTGCCCCTGTGTGAATGCTTTGTCATTAATCATGTGTCTGCATAAGGATGGTTATTAACACAATTAACAAAGTTGATCATAAATATAGCTATCTGTATGTTTATAATTATTTAAAATATTTTATATTTTTTACCAAAATAATAAATATATAGTTAAAAATAGTCTTAAAGAGCTCTGCTGCTCCTTTTCTCTCCCATTCCTGCTCTCCATAAACAACCATTTTTCTTGATTTTGCCCATTTTTAATTAATGCTTATATTAATGCAAATTTCTTGAGTTTTGAGCATTACACATTACACACAGATTTCTTATTGCGTTAGTTACTTTTTTTTTTGCCTTCCTGCATCCACTCCCCATTTTCCCTCCTCCATCTAATCATTGTATCTATATCATAATTTGTAGTTAAATCAGTAATTAGCACTTTCTATTAATATGACCATATTTTTTTCTGCCTAGCCAAGCAGTATACTATAATTGTTTTACACAACTTTTTAGAGGTTTTCTGGGGCATTAACAATTGTTTTATTTTCTAATTACTTAATGTTCTATGCATCAAGAACCATTTCTCACTAAACGCTCCAAAAGACCTGTCAAATAGGTGCCAGAATTTTTTCAAGCCTTCAGGCATATTTCTGAGCACTTCATTTGTTTCCCTACCCCAGAGACTTCCCTCCAAAATCTTTTGTGAACTTGTTTGCCTGGCTTATGGTGTTATCATGGAGAAGAATTTTAATATCATTTCCGATTCCTTTGTATACAAGCTTTTTGGGTTTTGTTTGTTCATTTGTTTGTTTTTTACCCCTCTATGAAGCTCTTAGGATCTACTCTTTATCCCTGGTTTTCTGAAATTGTGTGATGATGTGGGTGGCACTGGTCTTCTGTTGTTGCTGTTTATTCTGCTGAGTGTTTCATGGATCTAGCCAATCTGGCAATTTCTTATTGTTATTTCTTTGTTAATCTTCTCCCCAGAATTTTCTCATACTGGCCAGGTATGAGGATTCCTAGCTGGACTCCACACATTACTCATCTTCTATTTTTCATCTTATTGCTTTGTTCTACTATTTGTTTTTCTCTTCCATCTGTTGTCCATTCATCTAAGTTCTTTTTTTTTTCCCTGAAGTATAGTCAGTTTACAATATTGTGTCAATTTCTCTCTAAGTTCTTTTTAGTTTGCTTTTATTTCCGTATCCCTCCTTGTCTTGGTCTGTGTCTTCCATGTTGAGTTTTTGCACATATATTATGATTTTTGGCTCTTTATTCATATTTAAAAGCAAACCTTTAAACTCATTGGAAGCTCCATGTGTCCTCATCATATCACCACAGTGGGTCTCCACTATGGTGCAGTCAGGCTGCTAGCTTTTTTGTCTTTCTGTTGTAAAGCTCCCTAATGACAGACCTTGCAAACATTTTTATTTGTACCCACTTGGTGTCTCCAGAAAATAATCCTCTAATAGACTATCCAGTGTGTTGTACCAAGTTGCTGACACCCTGGAAAGAGGGCAGGGGAAGAGCTGTAGGGTATGACTCTTCTGGATTTGGACTTACTTGTTTCTTTTGTTTTCAATTTAGCACCTTCTCTCCCAACTACTTCTGGTTTCCCCACATCTGGAGCCTCTCAATTCTAAACATAATAAAACTCCCATTTCCTGTAGAGATCGGAATGGGATATATCCTTGGCTACACATGGAAGACAAAGAGATTGGAAAAGGCGTGGGGGGTGGCATCTCACTGTTCAGGACAGATGTGCAACCTTGGTGACTGGTGTCACCAAGCCCCAAACTTTCCCAGAGTCCTGGGGGGAGAGGAATTTGTTTTTCACTGCTATCCCCTCCGCTGGCATAAAGTTTCATTTTCCTTGGCTCCTCTGTGTTATTTACCCATGCACTGTTTGCTCTCTGAGACATTTAATTTCTATCTATGAACACGGTTGATTCCTCTTCTATTCGCTTCATCTTTATAGGTTGTTATTATTTTAGTTGCTTCATCAATGCACCAATAGAGTTTTGGGAGAGGAAAGAAATAAATGCATGAGAAATTTAATGTATCTCTACGACTTCATAGATATTTCTAATATATATCTAAATCTCTTTCTTTACACACACACAATTATACCCCAAGTTAAGCAGAGAAGACTTATTTTGAAATAACTCCTGTACTTTCATAAGGACTAACACAAAGAAAATCAACAAATTATAAAATGTAAAAATATAGGTATATATTCCATGACTAAATGCAATAAAATGCATCACCAAATAATAAAATTCTGCCCACTTGCCAATAATAGCAACAATTACTAACCCCTCGACTATTATTATTGTTATTATTATAATTATTAACTTTATTATTACTACTAGTAAATAACTCCTGGAATAAAAAGAAAGTCCAAATAAAAAGGAAGTATGAACTCTTTAAAAATGAATGCCCTTGAAAACACTGTAGGTAAAGGTCTGTGAGTACACACATGAATCTGTGTAGTCTTAAATGCACATAATAGAGAGTAAAGAAGGTTGAAAAGTAAAAGAAACACCCTTTAAACTTAAGAAGTTAGAAAATTGATGGAAAAATCAACCAAAATTCTGTGAGTGTATTTAATAAATAATGGGAACATTTACTAAAACAGGAAATTTAACCAAATGAATATAACCTCAAAAGCTTGCTTAACAGAATAAAGAAAAAATGAAGCTTTTCACAAGATTAATCAAGGAAGTCAAAGAGGGGGAAAAAAACAACATTAGAAAAAATGTGATAGATACTGAGAATACTATGAAATGTAATGAGTAATCTATACATTGTATTATGCCAATAAATATAAACATTTCAAAGTTTTAAAGATAATGTAAGTGGTGAAAATCAACTCGAGATGAGATGAGCTACCATAATATACTAATAGCCATAGAATAAAAGGAAAAGACGTCACATATCAATCTTTAAAAGCGTATCAGGCTCAGATGGCTTTATGAGTAAGCTCTATCGATATGTTTTAAATTTTACTTTATTTTACTTTTTTATTTAACTTTTTTTGGAGTTAGGTAATTAGGTTTATTTATTTATTTGTTTATTTGTTTGTTCATTTATTTTTAGAGGAGGTACTGGGAATTTAACCCAGGACCTTGTGCATGCTAAGCACGTGCTCTACCACTGAGCTATACATACCCCCCTCATCAATCTTTCTTAAATACAAATGATATCCCTTATGAACTGTTTCAGATAGTCAAAACAAAAATTTAGGTCACCTCAACTGATTCTGCGATCCTAGCTTAACTTCACACCCAAAACAGATAAAGAGCTTTAAAACAATCAACAAATCTATTCTGGCAATAATATAAATAGTACACTTTGACCAGCCAGATTTACTCAGGAAAGTAAGGCTGATTGAATGTTAGAAATCTATTTTGTAAGTAATTGCCTTAAAAGAGTAAACAAACAACAAAACTATCATTTCAAGGGATGACCAGTTTTCATACCCATTCTTATAAAAATTAGCAAGCTTGGCATAATAGGGGATATCCTGGTTACAGTAACAGTCAGGAGCTGCAACAAATATTTTTTAATAATAAAATGTCAGCATTCCTATTTAAGTCAGAGACAAGGATGCTAGACTCCCTGCTACTCTCTGTGCTGTTCCGAAGGTTCTAGCCAGACGACAAAAAGTAAGAGGTGCAAAATTGAAAAGAAAGAGACAAAATTGCCTCTAAATAGTAGACTTAATATGTGAGTTCAGTATGAGATTAAAGAAAAAAGATCAGCAAACCAAAAGCTTTCCTCTCCTCTACGCATCCTCAATTAGAAAAGATAATGAAAAAAAAAAAAAAAAAGAAAAACAATGATGCTGCTCTCCAAAGGACCGGAATAATAATTCCTGAAATTCCTAGGAAACATACCTTTTTCTTTTGAAAATTTGTGGCATTTCTTTCTTGAGGATCACACTAGATTACTGAAATATTTGTGTGTGTGTGTGTGTGTGTTTCTCCTCTTTTTTTCCCTCCATCATGCCATGAAAGTAGGTGCTGCCTGGGGTTGGGGGTGTAGTCAGCCGGTCAGAAAGGAAGTGTTCTGTATTACACGTGGCCTCCCCGAATCTCCCAGGGGCTCACCGATGAGACGATGCCACACATCTGTGATGGGCACCAGAGAGGAGATGGAGAGGAGGAGGATGTGCCCTCTGCCTTCCCAAAGAAAAGTTCAGAGCTGAAAGAGAACAAGAGGGCCTGATGGTAATGCCTGGAGGGGCCTTGGAAGGATGGCACATGGCTCACCTCTGCAAGATGAGCCTGAGTTACTGGGGTTTCAGGTTCAACAAAGGCTTGGCATGGGAGCAAGAATCCCCTAAATTCAAGGGTCATTACATGTTTGGGAACAAGTATGGTTGTGACAACTTTGATGACTTTAAGGGTCAGAGGCCCATCTTCTGTTTCCCTGCTAGACATTGGAGGGGCGGGAGAGCTGCCCTGAATCTGAGTCAGCAAGGATTCGGTTTGGATTCGTACGATGTAGGTAGTGGAACACAGAGGTGGAGCTCATGCACTTGGGCGGCTTGAAGTCGCCGTAACACCAGCTCTGGACAAACACGGGAAGGGGATAAAGTTAATGCAACCCTAACGGATACCCTTTGTGAGTGTCAGTTAACTCATCTGTAAACTGTAGACCATCCTCTTAGTCTCACTGTGAAAACTGAAAAGCTAAGGTATTCAGTCCGCTTAGCACAGGTTTTAGCATATCATAAGCACTTCAGATGTGTTAGGTATTTTACTATTGTTGTTGTTGTTGTCACAAATAAAATTAAATAAAATATATAGTGCAAAGCTATTAGAAACACAGAGATAAATGTAGAGAAACAATATTAGTGGTAGAATATAGCTGTACTTTTCCAATTTGGTACCATATTTTATTCTTTGCTCATTTAATATATCAAAATCACAGAAGTGTATTGGGAACATTGATTGAACAGTAATGTATAAAATTCTGCAGAGATCATTCTTACTGTTTTTTTCTAGTGCCCATCAAATGATTACAATAATAATTCCATGTTAGATCTCTAAAACGTCTGAATCAATTCTTAAATAGGCTGTAATGGCTACATTCTTTGATTGCAATGCAAGCAGATTATATACAAATAATATAATTTAAAATAAGAAGCTACTTGAAATTTAATAAAGACATTTGCATGTAACTCAGTAAAAGACAAACCACAACTACAAATATGGACTATTTGAAAAACAATAAGAAAAGAACACAGGAAAACATATAGGCTGCAGCCAAAGCTGTGTTTATTATTACAGTAATAATCTTAGATGTTTTTCTTATTAAGCAGGACAAAAATAAAAACAAATACTCTGACCATTAAGCTCAACAAGTCAGCAAAAAACAAGAAAGCATAAGGAAAGTAGGAGGAAGGAATTAGCAGAAATAACAAGTATAAATATGCAGTCAGCAGAATTGCTAAATAAATGATGAATAAAATATTCAAACCCAAGAAATCTAATCAAGGAAAAATGAGACCAAAATAGGATTGAGAATAAAGACATAATCACAAATATGAAGAGAATTTATAGACAAAATAAGAGAGTTCTGTGAACAACTCTGCTAAATATGGAAACTGCATAAAATTCATAATGTTCAGGAAAAACACATTTAAACTGGCTTAAGAAAATCTAGAAAATACAAATAAACCAGAGACTCTTTCAAAAAAAAGAGAGAGCGAGAAAGTTTTGTCACAGGACTAGGTTTATAAAGATACTGGGATCAGAGGGTTTTACAAACAAGGTTTATCAATCCTGAAAGGGACAGATAATTTCACTGTAATTTAACTGTTCCAGAAAATGGAAAAAGAGTTTCTCTCTGTCTCTCTGTAACACACACACACACACACACACACACACATGCACACACACACACACACACACACAAAGAGGAGAACAGAAATTTTTTGAAAAAGAGAATACATTCTATAAGATAGGAAATAAGATTTTTAAAATATATTTTTGCTTATGATATAGTTACTTACCTGGAAAAGCCAACAGAATCAACCAAAAAAGCTACTGAAATTAATGAGAGCTGAGTAAAGTGGCCCATTACATAATAAAACATACAAATAATCCCTGTCTATTTTATCAGAAATAACCATTTGATAAATGTAATAGGAAATGATCCCCATTTATGAGAACATTTCCGAACATAAAATGTCCAGAAATAAATTTAACAAGAAATGTGAAAGACCTACAGGATGGGGAGGGGGGAACTGGTGGGAATCCTGTAAAACTTATAGTAAAAAAGCAAACCTGCACAGGTAAAATCCAGGTAGGAGAGTGTGTGTGAGTCAGTCTCTAGGGGAGACATGGTGACACCAGAGTATTGTTGTCATGTGGAGATCAAAACATTGAGAGTATGTCTTTTTGAAGTCTCTTGAGAGACGTTTTGTAAAACCATTAATGAGAAATTCTCTGCAAACACAGAAGCCTGGATAGAGGTAAATGAGCTGAAGATGGGGCAGGATCAACCGGCACAAGGAAGAAACCTTGGGCCACTGGCAGAGAGGAGTTGATACTTGATACCAGTTGGTAGCTGGTTGAGATTAGGTAACCCCAGGAAGACCTGAGCAGAGGGCACCAGGGGTCACAGACACCATGGAGATGCTGGTAGAAGCTGGAGAGGAAGTGAATCCTCTTCTTAAGTGGGGCATATGCACGCATACATTTGACGTGCATCTCAGTGTGGCCGCAGACCCTGCTTTAGATCTGTGCTGACACCTTCCGCCGTGGGAGCTTATCCTGACCTCCCAGAGGCAGGGGGCACAGAGCACCTTCCCAGATCTCAGACTCCGCAGTTCCCCTCCAGGTCATGAGATCTTGATGCACGTGGGGTACTGCCTCCTGAGTGGGGGAATGATGTTCTGAGCATCCGTTCCACCACCACCAGCTTGTCCTCCAGGTTTAACGTTAAGGGGGAAGAGGGTGGCTTTTCCATGTGTCAAAGATCTCAGCAGACAGTCAGCCCAGCTGACTCAACTCGGGCTGTCCACACTAACTGACTAGCTGGGTCATTTCTAAATCGTCACCACACTTTTCTATGGAGCAGGTTTTCCACAATCATACCAAGACAGGCTTGGGGGTGTCAGTCTTCATCTTTATCAACCTCCTTCCTGACCCCACTCACAAGCCACCCTAAACAGAGATGCTAAGTAAAAACCATGTGTTTGCCATGAAAGCGCAGATGCCAGAGACATGCCCTATCCCCACTGGCAGCCAGATTACAGTCCTCAACACTGAGAGAGAAGTTCTGGCACCTACCATGCTTGTCCCCATGTGCAAAGGCTGCACCCCGCCCCACCTTTGCCATTGGCTGGTCCTATTTACCACGGTTGGTAGAGTTCTCCCTTCTACCCTCCCCATGCAAACACACCTCGGATCCATCAACGCACAATTCTTACTCAACCCAAAGCTGGGAGGTGGAAAAGGCAAACACTGGGATTTTTTTTTTTTCTGAGTTCTTATCACTTAACCCGTGAAGCTCATTATTGAATTTGAAACACTAGCTCAAAGTCACAGCCAGTGTCTGAAGGACCTGAGGGGTTTCTCGGAGCCTTCCTAATTTTGTGCAATCATCTCCTGGCTTCCGTCTGCACAAGGTGGGCAGTCAAGATGAAAGAGTGAATAGAAATATGACATCGGGAGGCTCTGAATAGACCCAGTGGTCAGGAGATATTAATCTTGAGGTGCATCACCTGCTTTCTCCGAGGAGCTGACGCCAC
Organism: Camelus dromedarius; assembly: GCF_036321535.1. Classification (NCBI taxonomy): domain Eukaryota; kingdom Metazoa; phylum Chordata; class Mammalia; order Artiodactyla; family Camelidae; genus Camelus; species Camelus dromedarius. The sequence continues at coordinate 62,002,742 of NC_087444.1, forward strand.
TGTCACCCTCTCTGACCACCACACTCCATTTGCCCAGTTAATCTCCCAGAACTGGGCCCTGATGGTTAACCCCGTCAGTAAGTTCTGCTCTGGTGGGTCTTGGCTTTCCTGAGTTTTCAGGATGACACAGATCATTGAAATCTCTTCTCCGACCTGTTTAAAGACATCAGCTTTCCCTGAACCCATACGACCTTTCACACCATCTGGGGTCACCTCTTCCCTTTGTTATTTGACCTTGTATAGCCCAGTCCGATAAATACCACAACTGAGGTCAATGCCATGTTCAAAGGGAGGACTTGGCAAACATTCCCCGAGCACCCACTTCATGCCAAGCCCTGAGCAAGGTGCTCTTGGAGTTGAGGAGACGATTAAAACTTGGCATCTGCCCACCGGGAATTCATGCTCTGTTAAAGGGGACCCTCTTTCACCTGGCAGACCACGTGCCAGCGCTGAGGACTGTGCAGACAGCACATAGCAGATTGGGGGCTGGCTGCTGACTCTTGGGGAGCGGGCACTGTGCACTGCGGGCAGGGGATGGGCACTCGGATGGGAGGAACAGGGGTGTGCCAAAGAGCGTGTCAGGAACTGCGAGTCTGATGGGCTGAACGCTTTAGATGTGTGCGGGAAAGAGATCACAGAAAGGTTGTTTCAGGATGTCAGGTTGGGTCTTTCCTCTCTCAGGACTGGATGCAGTTTAAAGACCACGGGTGCCATCTTGCAAAAGTCTCAAAGGAAGCGTCTGACCATTGGTTGCTTCTCTGACTCTTGAAGCCCTCAACCACCTTGAGGATATACGAAGGGTTAGGAGAGAGAGATGGGGAGAGATCTGTCAGGTGGATTTCTTTGGAAAACTTGGTGATGACTGTATTACCCATCCCCCAACCTCACCTGGAGCCAGGGAAAAACCTTTCAATGGGGTCCCTCGGGGAGCTTCGTGGGTGCCCCACAGCCAGGGCACAGGTATCTGCCTCTACCTGGTGAACCCAGAGGCAGAGATGAGGGTTGGCTGACTTGGGCAGAGTTGGGATAACCTGGCCCTCCAGAGTCCGCAGGAGTACATCCCATGCGCCACGCAGGGAGAATGCCAGGCTGCAAAGTGCAGGCACCCCTCCCTGGGGAGGGACCACCAGAAACTCAGGGGCTGAAGCAGACTGCAGCCAGCCAGGGGGGAGTATCACTGCTTCATGGAAAAGTTCTTCAGAGAAGAACCCACACAAAAGCAGCCCTCAAAAGCCAGAGTCAGCTTGAACTCTGCCAGTCAGCTAAGAACTTCCTTGAGCCCTCAGCTCTCCTCTCCCCTCCTCCACTGAGCCGGACCAAGAAACACGGACTTGTAAGTGAAAAGGGACATGAGCATGAAGTCAGCACCCCACCCCGCAACAGCCCAACTGCGAGCGTCTCGCGGCAGGTAGGGGCCAGTGGCTGGGGGAAGTCAGGTTTACGGAAAAAGTTGGAAACAGATTATCACATGGGGCTGGCTTCTTGAATGACTGAATTGAGACTGTTTTGTGAGTTAAGGTCATTGCAAAATTTTTTTCTTTTTTTCTGTTTGCAAGAGTGATTCCCTAGGTTTGTGCATAAAGAGCAGAGAAACAACAGCCCAGCAAGCAAGCAATCAATGCCTTCTACTGAGTCCTGAGCACAGGTTATAGTACTGAGGCCTTGAGTGAGGCGATCTCAAATGCCAGGGAGGGCAGTACACACTTTTCAGGGATGTCTAAACTCAGTGATTGCAAAACCAGGAGCGCTCAAATGTGCTGACACATTTCATTCTATGTATGGAAAACAGGATAAATTTCCAAATCTCCTTCTGCATTTCAGTAAGAGCGGAGGAACCTTACAGAAATGAAGTCATTTTTTCAATGCGGTTGCACAGTTTTCTAAATTCTGATGACTACATAATAGTCTACTTAACCAATTCCCGTTGGATGGACAGTAGGTTATTTCCAATTTTTCACCATTATAAATAATGCTATAATGAATACTCTTGTGCATGAATCTTTGTGGTTCCCTCTGATTACGTCCTAGGGTGAAAACAGCAAAAGTGGGATTCCTGGATGAATGAAAAAATTTAAGGCTTTTGATACATAATGCCAGTTTCCCCCAAACCTTGTATCAATTTATAACCCCATGTGTCAGAGGCAGTGTAATTCACCTCACCCCACACTGCCAGATAATGGATGTGAAATATTTTAAAATCTTTTCTAATAAGATAAAAGATGAATGGTATGTCAAGGTCTTAATTTGTATTCCTTTGAAATCTAGTGAGAAGAAATAATTTTCTGTGTTGACCAAACCTATTACCTCTTTTTACCACTTGTCATGTGTTACTTGTTTTTATATTTTTGGGTTCTTTATCTTTTTCATATCAGTTCATGTCAATACTTTGCATAATAAAAACATTAATTCTCTGTCCTATTTGATTCACATTTCATCTACAGTTAATTGTTTACCTTTTAGTGGTAATTTTTTGATATATGCACATTTTAAATACCATGTAGTTAAGTGTATACATTTTTTTCCTGTATGATTTATTCTACCAAGGCTTTATAGGAACCGAGAAAAAAAAGCCTTTATTATAATATCAGGTAAAAATTCTATTTACTGTGTGGTTAGAATGTAATACACGCATACCAAGTTAAAATCAAAGTCCTAATAGCAAAAACTAGTTTATTAAAATTTTAACAGTAGTTAAAGTTAAGGATTGGGTATGTAGGGTTTTTTTTCATTTCTATTTTTCTGTATATCTCCTATTTTGTGTAATGAGAAACTTGAATATTATATGTGAATCTTATTCCACACATTCAGATGTGCAAGAAACGTCATATTATTTTCACTAAGTCAAAATAAGTCTGACTTGAGTTTTCATCCCGCAGGGCTCTTGGGAGAGTTTATCTTAACCATTTTGTCTCCTCCACCCCTTTGTACACACTAAAGTCCCGAAGGTTCACCTAACAGCCAAGACAGGAGCCTCCAGTCTTCAGCTGATTCTGGTCTCAGCCCCTCAGATCCTCACTTAAGCTCTACAATCCCAGAAGAAGAGTATCTTCCAGTCCTGACCCATCATGGGCACAGGGTCTTTTCCAAGACGCGGAGCCCGGGACACAGGTTCAGGCTGTGAGCACCATGCAGACATTCTGCTCTGAGGCGTGAGTCCCCGTGATCCTGCTTCCACAATCCAGACCCCCCAAACCGCCACCCTCTTCCAACACTCCCTCATCTCCTGCCTGTAGCCCTCCCCACCCTCCTCTTCAAAACACTTGCACCTGTCTTGTTTCCCAAGGAGCTCAAACCTTTGGAGAGCAAAAGTCAGGAAGGGAGCTTACCTTTAGGCAAAGTCCAGAACGTCTCAAGAAGGAATTGAAGACTCTCTGGCCAAGGTCTGTGGTGCCTGCAGCTCATTCTCTTCTCTCCCCATCATCTCTGTCTTTGATGCTGCGGCCCCATGTACCCAATGTCTTCAGACCTAACATGCTCTCTCACCTCTGGGCACCCAGGAATATTGCCCCTACCTGGAACACTCCTCCTCCGTTGACTTCTCTTTGCCTGACTACTTCCTACCCCTATTCAAGCCTCAGTTCAAAAGAGCCGTCTCCTCTGGGACGCTTCCTCTTCCCTTCAGACCTGGCTGAGCCCCTGTCCTATGTTTCCTTTACACCCTGCACTTGGCCATCTAAAGGATCCATCATGAGGCATTAAACAGCTTGCATACTCACTTATGTTCCTCTTTGGACAGGATGCTCCATAAGGCAGGGGTCGTGGTCTGGAATGCAAAAGGTGCTCAATAAGTGAACAAATGAGTCAAGCTACCAGTTTTCTTACCCATTCCCATCCACCAGTAGGCTTGCCCCTGGGTGATGTTGTAAGTGTAGGAGTTCTCTTTCATACACTTTATCGCTCCAGTAAATCAATGCCATGGAATATTGTCACTTGCTCACTTGCCTGACTCCCCGAGCTGGTCTGTGGGCTGCTTGAGGGACATGAGCATTTGTCATTAACTCGCTAATGCACAGCCCTGTGCAGTGCCCGCTACACAACACACACAAACACACACACACACACACTATTCTTTTTTGTTTTTTTTTTTCCAGTTCTTGAATCTTTTTTTAAAAGTTGTCCACTCTTTCCAAATAAACAGAAGTTTAATCACAGTGTAAAAATGTATATGATTTACACATAGATAAATATAGATATAGACTAGCAAAATTGCTATGAGATTCGTTTGAGGAATAAAGTAAGAACAGCCACATATTTTTTAAGGGAAGAGTTAGGAGGAAGGGCTTGCAGTAACAGATATTAAAATGCATTATAGAGCCACAGTACCTAAAACAATGTGGTATTGACAAAAAGAATGAGCAGATCAATGGATGAGAATTGATAGCCCTGAAACATTCCCCAGTGTACGCAAGCATTTAATTTATGATAGAACAAGCAACTCACCAAAACAAAAAGATGAATTATTCAATAAGTGAATTTGGAAATTACTGGTTAATTAGGGAAAACATTCAAGTCATATCCATACATGCCATTCTATAGCAAAACCTACTGGAGAGTAATTAAATAGTTCCAGCTCAAAAGTTAGTGGAAAATGTAACAGCAATTAAGTTGAGGGAGAATTTTCAAAACCTGAAATTAGTGTAAGAAATGAAAAGATGGAAGACTGATAAAACTTTGTAAACACTACTGGCATTTTATGTAAAAATGTATCACTATCATAAGCCAAAAAACAAATAGACAAGGATTTTAAGAAGCATTATAGATAAGGAAGTAATTTCCTTCATGTTTTAAAAATTACTTAAAAATCAATTAAAGAAAAAAAAAAAACAAACCTAGTTACCTACCAGGAAGAAAAATCAATTAGTGATTCTTCTGGGTCATGGGAATGGTAGTAATCTTTACTTTTTATGCTTTTCTCTATTTGCTTATATTTTGCAGTAGGCATAGATTACTTTTATAAGCAGATTACAGACCAACAATATTTTAAAGCACGTGTTTACTCCAAAAGGGTTGGGTGGGGGAAGGGGTGCAAAGAACATAAGATTTTACAGAGTATTAATGCAAATGGGTAATAAACATATAAAAATAGTCACACTCACACAAGATTGTAAACTGACTATACTTCAATAAACATAATGCAAGTAAAAAAACAAATAAAATGAATCTCTTGTAGACAGCAAAAAAAATGGTCACACTCAGAAATAATTAAAGAAATGACAATGCAATTCCAATTTTAATTTATAAAAATGGCAGAGTTTTTAAAAAAAAAGTATACAAGATTCTATGTGCTGACTGTATGGATAAATTGTATTCTCGCGTATAAGCTGGTCATCTTGTGAACTGGTAAAACCCTCTGGAAGGCAGTCTGTCAATATATATCAAGAACCTGAAGTCTGAACATATTCTTTGATCTAGTCCCCCATCTGGGACTTAATCTTTAAGAGTGAAGGGGGAAGGTCCACAGTGACTTGGGTATAAGATGGGTATTATAGAGCTAATAGGCTGAGATACTGATTCCCTTCCTACTCCGTCCATCAATGGAGAGCTGCTCCCTCCTGGAGCCAGATGACTTCTTTACCTTCCATGACAACCCCCTGGACCCTGGTACCAGGAACGTTCTCATCTCTTAGCCTGTACTTGATAAGTACCATGGACAATTCTCTGGAAAAGCCACTGCCCAAGATGAGCCCAGCCACATCTCTTGTGCCTGACTGCACCTGTCCCTGGCAGGTCCTGCTTTCCATAGCTCCCTCCCTAAATAGACTGTCTGATGCCATAGGGGCAAGGATTTGGGAAGTCATTTGAAGACTTGGAGGAAATCCTAGGCCTGTGTTCTACCCTATGTGATCTTCCTTCTTAACCACTTCCTTAACTCAGCAAGCAGGTAAGACCATCTGTTATGTGCCAGGCTCTGTGCCAAGGGCTGTGCTGATGAGGAAGCCACCTGGGATGGACCTTGCATATTGATTGCTTTATCTCTAAACAATGATGATAACATGCTTACTCACCTCCCCACTGCCACTTGCCATGAGGTGCATCACAAGTGATAGATGTCAATCTGCTACACATCCTTTGAAATTCTGTAAACCTGCAAACCAGTTTCTCCAGGGTCTCCAATGTTATGCTGTGAGCACTGCAGATATCAGGACCATGACATTTTTTTTTCACCCTTTGCCTTGATAAACAGCAACAAAACCTCCTGGGAAGTCCTAGTGATCACAGAGCAGGCCTGGACCACGGTCACACTGCTCGCTATTGACAAAGGCTGTCCTGGCACAGATCTGACCAGTAGTGAAGACAGAAATCCAAGAGTCATTCTAGAAACCTCCATCTTGATCAAATTGTCCCCATTACCATATCTAAACCATCACCACGCCTTGCTGATTTTCACCTGTCTACTTCCCTACAGATTATTTCAGAATGTTGTGTCCAGTTCTTGGGAGTTTTCCTTATGCTCGTAAAATAAAGACCCACTTTTTATAAAGACAGGAATGTGCAGACCCTGCCTACTTTCACACCACTGCCTGCCGGCCTCCAGCCTAACATTAATGCACCACACACTCCTGCCCCTGGGCCTTTGCACAGCATGTTTCTCTTGCTTCATCCTCCTTGCCTCATCCCCTTTTCTTACACACTAGTTTGTGTTTCCTACTAATTTTATATGTGAGTTCTTTAGGGAAGTCATCCCTGACCCCCAAGATCAGACAAGCTTCCCTTATTTTGTCCCTCTTATAGTACCCACAAATTTCTATCACAAGCTAAGTATGTCCTGATTTGTATGATTTCCTGATTCCATGCTTGTGTTAGGAGATGTTTGATTTTAGGCTTCTATGATGTCTGTTTCTTTTTCAGAAGGTAAGCCGCATGAGGCCAGGTTTCTACTGAATGAATGGACAAGTCAACAGAAGGAGGCTTGAGCATCTCCCCTGGGGGCCAGCTCTGGAGCCTGGAAGAGCCAACTGATGGCCAAACCGAAATGAGGTTTTGCCCGCGGGGCTGGTGCAGAGTGCCTCATATGTGTGGTCTGAACACAGAAAGATTTTGAGGAAGAAGTAGAAAATGAAAAGAAACTCGATTCCTATGCCCGTGGCCTGCAAGTGGTCCCTCTGTCCACTGATGGTTTCATGCTTCTCTTTTCTGCCCTCCCTCCTCTGCTGCGCTTTCCCTTCTCTAGTTAGCACTCTGTTTTCTAAACGTTCTAATGAACCCAGTGGCCCTGACTGCTCTCATCTTTAACCAGAAACATAATCGTCTTGTTAACCTTTGTGGGGAGGTTTGGCTTTGCCTCCCAAAGGTTGGAGGCTGAAATTTCTGGGCGTGCCCATGGCCTCAGCTCAGATGGTTGGCCAGAATTAATGGGAGAGGGGCATGCTGGTGGCAGAGTTCTCATTTGCAGGTTGGGGGAGCAGGCATTCTTGATTTCCATGGCAAAATGCTCCGGCTCCTTTGCACTTGGGGCTGTTATTTAAACATTTACGCACTTTCTCTCTTTGACCAGTGGGGAAGCCCAGGGGCCCAAGAAATTCAGGCTTGTGTTTTGTGGAGGGGAAGAGTGATTCCTTGTGCTATTCCTTCTGGTAAAGCTCACTTTATGGGGACATAAAAGAAAGGGAAAATCAGGAGGATGGCTCCATTGGCTACCACTTTGGTAACAAGAAGTGGGAGCTATGTTTGTAGCATCCACAGCAAACAAAGCTGGACCTCTACCCTCAGAAGCTGAGCAGAGGGTCAGTTGGCCAAATCCTCTTGGGTGAGTCATTTGGTCTAACACCAAACACCAGCAAAACTTCTGAGATGATGGGAGAGTTCTCAGAGCCCTTGGAAGGGAGTTGGACCAACTCAGTTGGAGCCACAGGGTATCTGGCTCTCTATGGAGTGATTTACATATATTATCTCACTCAACGCTCATACCAAGACTTCAAGGCAGACATGACGAGTCTGTTGAGACCGAAAGAGTTAAAGCAATCTAGCCTGGCAAGCAATACCACAGACCCAAACCGTCCTTCTTACCTAAGCAAAGGTCTGTGCTCGACTTCTGCGTGACCACGTAATGTAACTCCACCGCCGCCATCTTTGTGAAAATTGTGGAAGCCACAGACATGCCATAGCTGCTCTTCCCAGTTATAAAGTGGACACAAAACCCTCCAAGGATGGAGTTTTCTGGAGCTCCTTCTACCTTCTAGCTGGTGGCCCTCAGAAAATACTTTCTCACTATTTTTATCATATATATTTTTTAATTTTTTAAAGTATAGTTGATTTACAATGTTGTGTTAGTTCAGGTTGTGGTAGTACAGGAAAGTGATTATATATGTGTTTATATATTCTTTCTCAGATTTTTTTCCTTTATAGGTTATTACAAGATATTAAATAGAGTTCCCTGGGGTATATGGTAGGTCCTTGTTGTTTATTTATTTTATACACAGTAGTGTATATATGTTAATCCCAAACTCCTAATTTATCCCTCAAGAAAGTATTTTTAATAGGCAAAGGTCAAATGTGGAAATCTAGATTACACTGTAAAGCTTTACAAATCCTCCCAACTTCAATTCTAAGCCCTTCTTCCTGGTGTTCAGGCCCAGAGAATTCCATCTTGGCTGTGTTGTTTCCACACCATTGGTGCAAACAGCTGGGCACCCCTTCATTTCTCAAGCATTTTCTGAACGCTTCCTATCAAGACACAGGGGTGTCAGCCACCGGTCTGGCTGTCACCTTGTTCCTTGGGTGTCACATGCCTGTCTAGAGAACATGCAAGAGGCTGGATGCTGTGTGAACTGGGCATTCTAGAGCTCAGAGGAGGGCCCTGGCTTTGCTTGGCTGAACATGCAGCTTTTCTCAGAAGACTCTGTGTAAATGGAAGTTCTCATGCCTGCACCCTGGGTTCCAATCCCTCCTCTACGTGACTCTGTTCCCTTACATCCCTGCAGGGTTCACCTCTGGCTCCTTGGGTGCCCTGGAGAGCCAGGAGGGCATGCCCTTGGGTGATGGGATCTTTTTAGGTGGAAGAGTCAAGGCTCATGCTCATGGTCTGTGGTGCTGGATCTCCCTCCTGGCACAGCCATGGGCATCCCTGTGTCCCACCAGGAGACCCATGCTTGCCTCTGTCAAATATCTGATAGTTTAGTTCAAAACACCAAATATTTTAGTTCTTTGATTTTTCCTTTTGGACCTTAGGGACAGAGGATTGAGTTAATCATAGTCCTCAGCTCAGGGCACTTCATCATGGTTGGTCAGTGGTAGGTCCTCTCTTGTTTTTGTTTTAGTCCCCCCCCCCGCCCCATATTTTATACAATGAATTTGAAAGACGTTTACAGTGAACACCTCTACACTTCTCACCTAAATTCTACCTTAATATGTTATTTTAGTTTCTTTATCATGTATCTATCAATCAATCCACTTTGGGGGTATATTTCAAAGTAAATGGCACGCTTCCCTCTAAACACTTAATTTTCTTCAATGTTCATTTTCAGTTCTTTTTCACTTTCGTTGTAAAATTTACATACAATGAAATATATACATAATAAATGAATTCCTTGTGGAGTTGGGACAGATAGATAATACCAGTATATCCCTAGCCCCTATCAAGATATAGAACATTATCGTCCCCTGGAAATCTCCCTAATGTCCTTTTCCAAATTATCCTCTACACCAGTCCTTAGAGGCAGTCACTGTTTTGACTTTTTCCAGCATAAATTAGTTTCCCCTGCTCTGAACCTTCATATCAATGGACTCATGGAACATACATTCTTTTCTGTGGGGTTTCTTTCACCCAGCATGACATTTTCAAGCTTTGTACATGTTGTTGTGCGTATCAATACTGTGTTCCTTTTTACTTTGGAGTAGAATTCCATTATATGAACATATGTGTGTTTACCCATTCTTTAAGGCTGTGGCTCCCTTTTGAATAAAGCTTGTATGAAGAAGTCGTGGTATGGCATAGTTTTTTATTTTTCCTTAATGAATGCCTAGGAGGGGAATTGTCAGGTCAGAGGCTAGGTGTATGTTTAGTTTTATAAGACAATGCCAAAACTTTTTCCAAAATGGATATGCCATTTTACCTTCCCATCAAAAATGCATACGAGTTCTGGTTGCTCCACACCCTTGCCGATATTCAACGGTGTCAGATTTAATCTTGGGCATTCTGGTAGGTAATCAGTGGTAACTCATTGCAGTTTTAAAATGCATTTCTTTAAAAGTAAGTAAGGTTGAGCGTGATTTCATGCATTTATTGACCACTGTTTGTCTTTTATGAGGTATCTGTTTAAATACTTAGTTCATTTTTAATTGGGTTTTTCATCCTTTTATTACTGAATTCTCCACACTAATCTTTTGTGAGATGTATGTTTTATATCTGTTCTTTTCCAGTCTGTGACTTGTCTTTGTTTTCTTAGTGGTTTCTCTTGATGATCAGAAATTTATCATTTTGATGACTGTAAATGCTCACAGTTTCCTTTTATGGTTATTGCTTGTGGTACTCTATCAAGGAAACTGCCTATCTTCAGTTTGTAAAAGACATTCTATGTTTCCCTCTAAAAGTTTTATGATTTCTGTTTGAATATTTAAGTCTATGATCCACTTTGAATCATTTTTGTGTATGGTGTGAGGTAGGAACTGAGGTTTTTTTATTTTTTCCATATGAATAGCCAGTTATTCAAGTGATATTTGTTGAGAAGACTTCCCTTTCCCCATCATATTGTTTTGACAGCAGTTCCAAAAATCAAATGACTGTATAAGTGTGAATCCATCTCTGAGTTTGCCCTCTTTTTCCAAAAAAGTGTTTATTTCCTTTTATTCCTATTCTCTGCACCCATTTCGTTCCCCTAGATATGAGATTTCATTGTAATGCATTCAAAGTATACATTTCATTTGTAAATGTTCTTGTAAAATATGTGCTTTTATTTTGTGTGTAGGCATTTTTAATTTATTCAAGTAGCATTGAGCTCTATATCATAATTGTGTTTACTGTTTCCCTTTTAAAATAAGATATGATATACATGTATTATATGTATATTTTTAATGAACTACTGACATTATTGTGAGTGCATCTAATTCCCAGCTTAAGTATAACACTTTATTTTGTGTATTATGGTCCTTCACCTCTCTCCTCTCTCAGTGATGGACATCTGCTCACCTCCAACTTTCTACCACCCAAATCCATGCTACAGTGACATTCCCAGGCAGCTTCTGTGGATGTGAATGAGAATTCCCTTGTGGCCAAGAAGATTGCGTTTTCTGAAAATGACCACCGCAATACATCCTATCCACACACTTTTCTACCATATCATATCATGTTGACACTCCTCCCATTGAGAGGTGAGGTCACTGTCTTCTTCCCTTGATCCTGGATAGACCTTTCTAACTTCTTCAAGCACCAGCACGGAGTGGAAATGAAGCTATGTGCCTGCTAAGGCTAAGCCAGAGAAGTGTCCTGCATTTCTTCTTGACCCTGCAGTCACTGGCTCTTGAGAACCAGCTACCATGCTAAGTCAGAGCCAAGTAACCTCATGGAGAGGTTGCATGTAGAAATTCTGCCCAACATCCTCAATGAGGATTCTAGCTGATGACCAGGAACAAGTGCCAGGGAAGGGAGTAGTTTAATGACAGTTCCAGCCCACAACTATCAAGTCACTCCCAGCCTTTGAGCCACCCCAGCTAATGCCACAAAATTCAGCTTTTTCCACCACGACCTGCCCAAATTGAAGACTGGCGAGCAAAATAATGATTGTGTTTTTTTTTTTTAAGTTACTAAGGTATGCAATGGCTTGTTATGCAGTCAAAGATAGCTGGAACATATGGACTCAGTTTATGTATCTTGAGTAAATCTTACAGATCACACTCACAGAGGACTGTGATGCTTACTCTCCCATTGTCAGTGCACAAGGCCCCTCTGTCCTCACATTCCAGCTCCTACATGGCATTGCTTGCAACTAATTTTTGCCTAATAGTTGCCGAGTGATAGCTCATTAATTTAATTTGTATTTATCTGATTACTGATGATTATGAGCATTTTTTCATATGCTGATTAGCTTTTGGGTTTCCCCTTCTATAAACTGCCTGTTCATATGCTTTCTTCATTTTTCTTTTAGGTTGCTATCTTTCTGTTTGATTTGTAGTCTTGATACAAGTCCTTTATCAACTTTAGACATTGCATTCAGTCATCTGTCTCTTAGATTTGACAGCAGTCTTCCAGATTTAGCAGACAGATGACAGAGAGAGAGAGTCCATGAAGGCGGAACCCCTTCTATGCCTTAATTTCCCTAAGCACCTTAAAGCAGTTCTCAGTAACACTTTCCTACATTTCTGCATAATGTTTTCCAGTTTGAAAAATAAGTGCATATGTATGTGTTTATTTAGATGTTAAAATCACCCTGAAAGGTCGTTATTATCACTCTCTTTTTCCATTGTATTGCTTGGTAAAGGAAGGTCTAGCTATTGTAAGTGACCTGTCCAAGGTCACACAGCTCTTACATGTCATTAGAAAACACATGGGTGCCATTTTCCAGGGGTCCAACGGAATAGGACTGAGGGCAGGGGAAGGAGTTCCACTGAGTCAGGTGCTGAGCTAGGACCCTAGGAGAGAAGGTGGCTGCTGGGTGCAGGGTGACTCAGCCTGACAGCCAGAGCATCTGGGGACAAGCCTTATCTTTATGACCAGCTCCATGCCTTGGGTTAGTAATATCTTCCCTTTAGGCTTCAATTTCCTCACCTGTAACATGAATTCAATAATAAAAATGAAGTTGACCTCTGAAATGAATCACGAAGGTTAAAAGAGGTAATTGATGTAAACTGGGAAGTATTCTTACCCTAAAACTGTAAGGATTCAATTCAACTGGGGAAAGATCTTGGTTATGTTAGGATTTCAAGCTCAGCTCAAGTCCGTGAAAGGCTGTGTGGCCTTAGGAAAACCCCTTCACCTCTCTGGGTCTCTGGTGGCTCTCTAAAGGCCCTTCCAGCTTAAGGATCATGTTGAACTTGAGAAAGGGCCAGAAATTGCTCAGGTGTGTGTTTGTGTGTGTGCACATGCGTGGACATACATCCATGAGTGCATGTGCTTGTGTGTGCATGTATGTTTTTGAACATGTACGTGTGTATGTGTGTGAAGAGGGTGTTACATGGGCGGCAAAATACTATTTCTGAGAATTAATACATGTATGTCCTTCCCCTGAATTTCCCTGTTTATACTCTAAAGCCCTTCCCTCCCAGCCTGGACGCCCTCCTTCACTGTGCTGGGAGTTGGAGGGAGGAGGGTGCAGAAAGCATTCAGTAGGGGCCAATGCAGTGGAAGCAGCATGGGCAGAATGGCAGGATTGGGCTACATTCTTGCAATCTTGTGCTTTTAAGCCCCTCGAATCAAAAATGAAGAACCTGAGGTTGTGCTTGCAGGAGAAGGAGGATCCAGGGCAACAGAAGCAAACAGAGACCAGAGCACAAGTGCCTGAACTTCGCGCATCAAGCTGAGGGCTGCCTGTGGTCTCTTGTCACCCCCTGGTGAGCACTGCCCTAGTGGTAGCTCTCAAGTCGCCCACTGCATGTCCAGCCTCAGAGGTCACCTAGGGGGTTGCTGGGGTTGTGTGCGTGTGCGCGCGCGCGCGCACGCGCGCGCGTGTGTGTGTGTGTTGCTAGGCATGCGGGGCTGGGCACAACTGTCTTTGCTGCACAGGAGAGAGTAAGGATGGAGAGCTGTTCCCCACCCTCCCCCACGCCCCGGTCTAGCCGAATCCAGGCTCTAATGGACAGGAGACCATCCCTCTGGCCTCCTCTGGCCCTCCCCACAGCCCAGGGCTCTGCCACTGGCCTATTCCTGCTGCAACACAACTTCCTGGGCAACCTGGGCCTGGCAGTTTGTCACCACTAAAAGCCTCCCATTCTGGCTCCCCCTGCACTATTAATCTCAGGAACACGAGTTGTCAAACCTAATGAAACAGGGGAAGCCACCAAGGAGAAGGTGTCCACACCTCAGGCTGACAGTCATCAGGCAGGCGGCCGCGGCCTCCTGCTGGGGACAGAGCTGGAGGAAGAGAGCGGTGGGAGGGGCCCGGGGAGGTGGGCAGCAGGAACTCAGGACCTGGGGCACCGGGTGAGCCCACACCTGCTGAGAGCAGGAGGCCCCGTTGTGTGGCAGAAAGGAGGACGGAGGACAGGAGCCTCCGGGCCTGGAGGGGACACTTTCAGGGACAGGAAGTGGCAGGACACTCCCAAGGTGAAGTGCCTCCTGACCAGGGTGTCTCCCTGTGCCTGAAACATCCTGGAAATGGAAGCCTCTGGCACCTGTCCAGTTGCACTTCTGAGCCTGCCCCCACCTCTGGTCCCTCTGAGATCATGCTGAGGGGACAGGACAGCTCTGATCAGGGACCACCCGCCGGCTGGCTTCAGGCCTCACCTACTCTGAAGCTTTCACTTGGTCTAGAGAATGTTGATTTTTTTTTTTTTGAATGAGTTATATAGTTTGAAATTGGGACAGACTACGTAAAGAGTCAGATTTGTAATTTCTCTCGAAAAGGTTAAGAACTCTGGCCATTTGGGGTAGATCCCCCCCTGGGGAGCCATCAGCCACAGCTGCAAGGGCCAGGCTGGTGGGCAGCAGGTCACCTATGACCCCGGGCCCCAGCACTTCCCGACACCCAACCACTGGCCACATTGGCTGCCACTCTCTGGTGCTGCCTGCAGCTTGGGTTTTGTTATCATGAAAATCTAATGGAATCTTCCCATCATAGCACTTTCTCCTGCCCCCTTCTCACCCTGGGGCTAGTTCTCTCGTCTTCAGCCCACATGGCTGTCCCCAGGCCTCCCTCTAAAGGTTCCAATGAGCCCAAAGATCACAAGTTAATCTCCTGCCCCCTCACCATCCCCCTTGTAAATTGCCCAGGCAGGAGACTAAGGGCTCAGAGCATGTAGAACAGTCAGTTGTTTAATCCCATTGGCAAATGAGTCTTGAATATCCCTCCCACACCCAGATATGTGCCCAGATGTGGCCACAAGGAGGAAGGGAGTACCCAAGGCCACCAATGAGGCAGGCCCAAGACCACAAGAGAGTGGTCAAGCCCAGAGAAGTACAGAGGAATGAGGGGGGAGGTGCAATCAGGAAGGCTTCCTGTAGGAGGAAGAGCTTGTGGTATAGAGTTTAAGAGCATAGGTGTTATGGATTTGATCTTTCAGTTGCCAGCTATATGACCTTGGGCATGTCATTTAGACTCTCTAGACCTCAGTGTCCTCATTGGAAAGGAGGCTAATGATAGTGTCTACACTCTTCCCAGCCCCTAGCCAGCCACACCCGCTACAGTTCACAACTGCTCCATCTTTCCTCCCTTTATAGTCCTGACTTGCTAAAATGATTCCTTCCCAGGACTTCTTAGGGCTGATCCTCTCTGCTCCACGTGCAGTTTTCAGCCTTTGGAATTCAACACGAGCCACATAGGCAGTGAGCAAGAAATACTTTTTGTTCAGCTGAAAACGAGGGAGGCACTGTAGGAATCAGTGTGGAGGCCAAGGCTATTTCTAAGCCAGTGAGATGAAGGAAGGAATCAACAAGTTATTAGCTGCAAGCTGAAAAGCAAAATGCTCAGTCTAAGGAGTTTTATAATATTCCTTGTACTTCTCTATGCCCCAAGGCTCTTCCCCTGTATTGGGAAGGGAGGCCTGCAATAGTTGGGAAATAAGAACTAGACAGAGGTTTTCCTAGCCATAAATCAAGCAAAAGAATACCCCAGACCAAGGGAAGCTGGGCAGCAGAAAGTGAGCTAAGGGTCCGAGTGGTCTCCAAGCTGAATAAGAAACATCAAAGCGGCTCCGTAATTCAAAAAGTATGTATATCATGTAAAAGTGTGTGTTCGCTTCATTGTTAGTCTCACATCTTTTTTGGCATCTGGAGAGGATGATGTCCTCCCCCTCCACTCCTGTGCCCTTCCCCATCACCAGGAGGAGTAGCTACAATAATGCGCAGAGAGGGCACCCCGTAGTGCATGGGGTCATGGCTGGGGTTGCTGTCTTTGGGTCTTCCTTATGGCTGGGTGGGGCCTTTTACCCACAGAGGAATGAGGGAAAAGACACTATTTAGTCCCTGGCTAGATTCTGTGACAGCATCAACCAGACAGCATCCTCTGAAGGTCTGAGCAGTCCTCGGGCACAGCACGTGCATTTTTACATCCAGAGGCGAACTCACTGGTGTCATTTCCCCAGCTTCTCTGAGTCTGCCCTTTCCACGGGCGCAGAGGAATTTTCCATTTCAGTGACCTTCTCCACCCATATTTCATGACTCGTGGGTGGAGTTTTGGGCTATGGCCACATCTCCACTCCCAACATCCAACCTCTACTCCAGGATCTTTGCACCTGTCAAGTGAGTGCAGGTGGCAGGGGTGGGGTTGATGGTCAGAAAGAAGAGGCTGTGATACAGTGAATCACTTTCTTTTCATCACTGGGAGGATGCTAAGGGAAGCCCCTCCCTGAGATCCCAGCTCTGTGAGATTTCTTCTACTGGGTGAATTTCCCCCAAGAGCCAGGAGCACCAACACTTCACTTCTCCCTCTTAAGGAATTTCTTGCAAAGCGCCTGGTGGTCTCATTGTTTGGTGCTGATCCACACTTGAGGCCTGGCCATGTCCTATCCACATGTACACCCCCCCCCAGAGCGCTGGGACAGCGCTGGCACAGAAAAGGGGTTCAGTGACTGCTTGCTAGAAGGATGCATGAGTTGGAGAAATACCCCTAGACCCATACGGCACGTGTGTATGGAGACTGTGCATTTGCACGGAGGTCATGGTTGGGAGCAGGTGGCAGTGTGACCCGCAGAGAATGCCCTTGAGTCTCCACACTGGATTCATCGGGGCTGTAATTTACCCACTTGAGTGCTTCAGTCCCTGTACCAGGGCCAGGAGGTATAAGGAGGAAAGGAAGGGAGGGAAAGAGGGAGGGAGGAAGAAATAAGATTTCTTTTTAATTAATTAATTTAATTTTTTTTTCTTGTTGAAATATAGTTGGTATACAACATTATGTCAGTTGCAGGTGTAAAGACTTCTTTTGAATAATAGAGAGCCAGGTGGAATGTAAAATCCAAATATGTATTTTAGAAAAACACAAGAAGGAAAACAATCACAGGTTTGCAGGCAAGTTGGCTGTTTCATTAGAATTCCATCCCTAATGAGCATCGCCCTGGAGTAGAGATGCCCCACCTGGGAGTGACATGGGGAAACCTACACCTGCATCAGTTACCATGAGAGCCTTGAGACGTGCATTGGCAGAAATCATACTTTCAAGCCCTGTTTTCTGCAGCAGAGGAGCATGGACCCCTCCGGCCAACCCTGGGATGTGAATTGTGCACCCAGCTCGCAGAATCTCTCGCTCTTCCTTGCCTATGTTGCCTCGCGGTTAACAATCCCTCTGGATGGCTCCACCGAAGTGGGATGTGACCGTCTGTCATTTTTATGGGTTTCACACTTTGTTGTCCTCAGCTGTTCTGGGGAGCCCCTTGTCTCATGAGCCCAACTCTGGAGAGTGGCATGTGGTGGGTGTAGACAAAGGCACAGAGTGATTTCCTTAGTAACCTGAGCCCGGGAGATGGTCAAGCCGGGAGGGCAGGGCTCTCATGGAGGGCCTGAGGATGCCTCTGCACCTTGGTGCTGGGCTGGGCACTGGCCTGATCATGCCCAGGAAAATCTCACAGAGCAGGGAATTCCAGTGACACCAACACCATCTCTGTGGAGAGCAGGACAGCTTCACCCTGCATCTGCAGCTACGCGGATTGTCGGGCTTTCCAGTCAATTCAGAGGAAAACAACCCATCAGTCTGTTCTCAACCCATCAGTCTGCTCAACCACTGACCACCGTTTAAACAACTCGAACCTCAAACACCATATCCTCTCAATGTGTGCCCCACACCTGCTCTATCCAAGGACACAGGCCCCCAGACCTTCATTAGACCCTGGTGTCTGCCCAGAGCAGTGGCTCTCAAACTGGAGGAGGGTGTATCAACATTCCTTGGAGGGCTGGCCCCTCCTCTAGGGCTTTAGATTTAAGAGGTCGAGGGGAAGCCTGAGAATTTGCATTTCTAGCATGGGCCCAAGTGATGCTGACGCTGATGGTCTGGGACCACAATCTCCAGGGTCTGAGATATCTGGCCTTGGGGAAAGCAGTGACTTCTGGGCCAGGCCAGACATTCCCATGCTCTTCCTTCTCCCCTTGCTTTCCCCTCTCCCAGAGTCCTTCTGGAAGGAAAGCCCTGCACACGCTTCCCTTGTTCTCTGTCTGCTCCTCCTCTCTCTTCCATGATCTCAGAGCTCACTCTCTGGCTCTTCCCTTCCCTTTGGGTCCTTTGTCTCTCTTTGAACCAATGCGCCCATTTTCAAGATGCCATGTACTTTCCACAAACATCTTCTACTGTCTCCCCTGTCTAAAGAAGTCCCGAAAAGGCTGAATGGAAAAGATTTGGATGATTCCAAAGAAGGCAATTGAGTGACTCATCCTGGTCACTTGGAGTGAGCGGGTAACAGGGAAAGACTGCGGGGAGGGACTCTAAGATGCAGAGCAACATGCAGGAACATGCAGGGCAAGAGAGAGGGGCGGATGTAGGAGCGAGAGCAAGAGACACAAGCAAAGGATGTAGACGGGGAGGAGGGTATAGCTCAAGCGGTAGAGCATATGCTTAGCATGCATGAGGTCATGGGTTCAGTCCTCAGTACCTCCTCTAAGAGTGAATAAATAGATAAACCAAATTACCTCCCCCTACCAAAGGAAAAAAAAGGGACGTAGAGTTCAAAGTTACATATGAAAGGAAACTCAACAAAGTCAAGATTACCACCCAGTCCTCTCTTAGGAACGTGGCCACTTTGAGATTTAAGGACACTTCACAATCACCATCTCCTCATCACAGGCATAGACCCCACCACCTGAACAGCGGGCAGTGCCAGCCACTCTGCTGAATTCTAAGTTCTTGCTTTTCATTTTTTTAAATTTATTTTCTTTCACGGAAGTTGGACGGACCGTTAAATTCTCCTAATTTCTTCTTGCACAGGATACAGCTCCACTAAATTCACCTTTGGGGAGATGATCAATCATATAATGTATCGTGCAAAGCTGGCACTTTCCAGAGTGAAAGGGAGAGCAGTTAGTAATTTATGCGACAACAGGCAAGACCAGGTCTGTGCCGGGTCAGCCAAGAATTTTGGTTACTCCACTCCAGGAGGTGACGGTGATCAGAGATGCTGTGGGAAATACCACCCAGGTCCTCCAAAAGGATGACAAAGAAGTGGGGGAAGAGGGGGTGCCCACCACTGGTGAGGGCCATCCTGGGTGGGTCACATGGTGCAGAGCAAGACCCCAGACCCCCAACCACCAGACTGAGAAGGTCCCAAGGCTACAGTGCATAGACCAATTTTGTAACTAAGGCAAGGAACGCTCCCAGAAAGGTGGGGTGCTCCTGGATTTCTTGCCATCTCTGCTAGGAGCTCTTCTATGACTTTGGGAACTCACTTCACCTCTCTGGGGTCCTTTCCTCATCCATAAAATGGGAGTGCTGGTTTTCTGGTATCCTGGAGGGGTTAGAGCCTTAAGCTTGTGTGCTGTAATCCAAGAGCATGGCATTGGTTTGGTTTAGTTTAGAAAGGGGTTGGCAAATTGCCCTGTGGTTAGTGTGGCTCACCACTTGCTTTTGTAAATAAAGTTTTATTGGAACACAGCCATGCTCATTAGTTTATGTATTGTCTATGGCTGCTTTGGGGCTTATAATGGTAGAGTTGAGTAGCTACGACAGAGACTTATGTCATGTAATGCCTAAAATATTTACTGTCTGGCCCTTCGCAGAAAAGGTCTGCCAACTCTTGCTGTAGAAGGACAGACAATGATAAATCAGGCTGCAAAGAATTTAAGACTCAAGAAGGTCCGTGTTGAAATGTGATTCTGACTCAGTCCTCATGACCCTATCTGGCATTTCCCAATGATTAAAAAAATACATTTTTTGGAAAAATTTTGAAACTTTCCCGTTAACTTTATTAGGGAAAAATAGAAGTATCTGCAAGTTTGCCATCCACAGGTTTCCACTTTCCACAATTTGAAATATTTTTATCCAGGCTTCATTCTATGGAATTTTTTTTTTTTTTTTTGCAAAATTGAAATCACAAAATTTTGTACCTTGCTTTTGACATGTTATATAACATAAAAGTCTTCCTTCTGATTGAAACACCTCCTTTACTGGCAAGGTTGATGCCTGTATAATATTTCATTTTAAGGATGTATCATGATTTATTTATTCATTCCCTTGTACAGCATTACGTTTTTTGTCTTTCTGCTTGTTGCTGTTGTTTTTATATATGGAGAACATTGTTGTGCTCATTAGGAGAATGTTTGTTTCCTTAGGAAATAGGTTGTTTCCTTAGGAGAAATTGCTGGAAAAGGCATCACTAGGTTAATGATACTAATGTCTTTTAACCCCAAAGAGGGTTAACTTTATTCCTCAACTCATCGAAGAAGAAAAATCAAGAATGATGATGAGACTGGGCCCCGCCGACTTCTCACCCTGGGAACCTCCAGCCAAGATCACAGCAAGTCCCAGGGGAGGGGGGCCCTGTCTCCTGTTCATCATGACGGCCTCTTCCCTGCGAGCTGGACAGAAAATGCTCAGTCCTCCAAAACAAAATCAAAAAACTGACCAGAAACCAACAACATCTATGCGTTCAAACAGCAAGGCAGCCTTCTGAGCCCACACGCTGAGAGGTCCGGGCGCCCACACCGACTCTGATGCCCCGTGGTAGAGGATGTGGGTCTCCTGCCTGCTTTCCGAGTCAGGAGGTACACATCCTTAAGCCTAACAGGGCAAGCGCTTATTACACTCCAAGCTCATTTGTAGCAGAAGGCACCTACTACAGTCCCACTCCTCATGCAAAATTGCCAATTTATGGCAATATTCCTTGTTTGGAAAACAAGACTATCCAAACACTATAATTACAATGTGCACCAGCAGCCGAGAGTTCCTGCATTAATGCCCAGGCTCCAGATACATTCGTCAAATAGAGTTTTTTTTGTTTTTTTTTTTTTTCCTCTTTGCCTTCTTCTCTGAGTACTTTTAAGTTCAGGGACAGAGAACATGTCTTCATTAGAAACATTAACATTCACAGGCTGTAGTAAATTTTGACAGTGAAAAGGTCTCTGTAACCTTTAGTTGTGCAGAAATTTACTTCCCAAGAAAATTACATCTGGCACTGTCTTAATTAATGCTAGCTTTCTTTTCTGAAAATTGTGGGCTTGTCAGTAAAAAAGGCAGAAAAACCTGAATTTAAAAGGCTGGACACAAAAGACGCCAAGAAATAAAGCTCTGTGAGATTTCATAATATTGCTCTGTTTTTGTTCTACAGTAAGGAGATGAAAAGATCTCATTTGATTTTGCCAAATGCAGCAACATACATGTAATGTAGAATTGATTTGCATTTTCTCTCTTTTGTCTCTGAGTTTTATCATGTAAAGCGTGCTTGGGGAGGTATTCTATTTTAAAAGCAATAGGTCAAATAAAATCTATACCGACGAGGAAGAAAAAATAATGTATGACTTCATTTTTTTTTTTTTTTTTTTGCCTTTCTCTAACTGCTCGTATTAATCGCAGCTAACAGGAAGAACTGAGGCTGTGTTTTCGCATGTGAATTTTGATTACCTGACATCCCCTTTTCCTGGTTTGAAGTGGGTTCTAAATAGGGCGGGAGAGTGTGGCTTCGTGTTTGGATATTTCTCTTTTTCGTGGCTCAGACTTCGATGTTGACAGCAAGATGCTTTTGCTTTCCTTGGAATTTGGGGATTTGCTTAGGTTCACGTCCCTCCCTCCCTTATCTGGCTTTGCATTTTGATAATCCAACATTTCCTTTCTCCAGTTCGAGGAAGCAGTCTCACACACACAGTCCCAGGTAGCTCTTTCCCACAACATATGCTTTGCATCACAGGGACATGAAAAGTACTTTTTATGTCTTAGTTTTGCTGCGTGCAGAGGTGGTAAGTGCAAAACTGGGAGAAGGCAGACAGCTCAGAGAAGCTCTGTCGCCATCCAGACCACTCTGGACTCTGACGACGGGAGAGAGGTGACTTGCCCCAGGTCGCACAGCACAGCCTGGCTCAGATCCCAGCCTCCTGGGCTGTGTCCTCACCACTGCACAAAACCCTCTTGGTCAACATTCCTGAAGGATTCTCACCTGCTCACCTGTGGTGCAAAGCCTCAGGGAATAATGATGTCATCACTATTGATTTTGGTCCCCTGCCTCCAAAAAGATGGTACAGAACCACTGTGGTAACGTGAGGAGGCGTCAGTGGTACCCAGCCGGCAACTGATCACGACGAATTGCCCGGGAAGGAAGGGGTTCTGTGGATGCTTTCAGTCCATCCCAGGTCAGGGAGGGAGGCTCTCTCTGGCTCCAGCACATCTTGCATGCCTCTGTGACACAGGAAAATCTCCCCTTTTAACAGAGAGAGCCGGCCTCAGGCTTCATCAAACCTTCATATTGAGCTGGAATTTAATTACATGGTTTTGTTTCCATTATAGGTTTTTTTTTTATGGTTATTTCATATTTATGGTAAGTGCTATTAGTTTTCTATTCATGGTAATGATATAAAGCTTTCTTTAAAAATTAAATCTATTTAAGTAAAAAAAAAAAAGAATGAATATAAATTAAATAAAAATATTACATAAAAATAGAGTCGCAGCAGTTCCCGGGTGTGGCCAAAAATGATGAGGGATGAGCGTCTGAAGTTCAAGTCCGGCTGAAGTTGCTTTGGTAGCCAGAGAGGAGCAGAACAGGCAGGTTTGAAGTTCTGCTCAGCTGTCCAGGACTCTTTACGTGAAGGTACCCATTATACACAACGTACTTGTGTTTATCAGATGATTAGCTGGCGCCTCTCCTTCCTTTAATAATTCACCGTAGAGTGGGTGGGAGAGCTGTCCCCCTCTCCACGCCGAACAGATTCCCCTGCTGCTCCGTGACAGCCTGATAGGAGGCAATATTTTAAGATAAAAGGAGTATTAAAATAGTGCCCGTGCTGGAGGAACACTCCAACGTGCTGCTTCATCTGAGCTGTTGTCGAGTGCCTTCTAATTTAATCAATTATCATGTATTTATAAATAACCCCTCGGGTTCATGTCCTCACACGTGTTTTGCAACTTAGCATCAGAGACTGAGTGAGTGGGCCAGTCAGGGGAGAAGCGGTCTGAACCACAGTGGAAGAAGGTTGGGTGTTCAGGAGTAGGGGAGTGGGGAGCGAGTTGTCCTGGGAGAGACAGCAGCTTCTCGGGAGCTGTCCTTGTGCAGTGGAGGAAGGTGGGGTGTGAGGTGGCTAGGGGACCCAGAAGGGGGTGGTGGGGGTATACGGGCACCATGGAGGAGCTCTGGAGGCTGTGGGCATCATGGAGTCCAGGTGGCCAATGAGGGGAGCAGGAGAGCTCCACGGTGCATCAGTGGGGCCAGCAGGCTCCATGGTGGCCAGTGGGGGTCCCTGTGGGGCCACAGAGTCGTAGGTCTGTGGGAAGCAGTGGGAGATTGTTAGGAACTGGAGGGGTATACAGGGGCCATGGGGGGCTATGGGCGGCCATCGGGGTCGTCATGGGGGCCCCCGGCTGAGGCCAAGGGTAGACTGTGTGGGGTTCTGGCAGACGCCATCCAAACTACCTGCAGCTGACCTGCCGAAAGCATCCAGAAGCCTCGTGTGCCCTCCAGGCTGCCAGTTTGCCGTCTGTCTCTTCATGCCCGACATGCCATGCTGGTAACCACAGAGGAAACAAAACACTGTCAGTTTGAAAAATTAGAGATCAAAGCAGAAGAGAGAAAATCTCAAGATCTGAGATGCACCAACAACTGATGTGAGACTTGGCTGTGAGCGTTCTGGAAGCGGGGAACTTGAGGCCAGCACTTCTCAGACTGGAGTGTGCCTGTGAGGTCTCCAGGGGCTTGTGGACAGACACAGCAGGGTTTGCGGGGGCTGGCAGGGCCCCGAGATGCTGCACTTTCTTTGTGAGAAGCAACCTTAGGCGTCTTGGTGCTCAGAGCTTGTCAGAGGGCGCTGGCAGCACACAGACAGAGACGAGCTTTGTCCTGGGAGTAAAGAAACTGAACCCCGGGCTGTGGACCTCAGCAGGACGGGACCTAAGTGCTGATCTCACTCAAGGTGGGGGCTCAGCAGGTGCCAGGCCACATGGAGAGATGCTACAAAACCCCATCCTCACCTCCTCCCCGACCCTGGGGCCTCAATTTCCCCAGATAGGCAAGAGGCTCATGATTCTGGTCTCCCATAATAGACATGACCTTTAGCAATTGGCTTTAATATGTTCAGATGTCTCAGGCTCAGTATGGACTGAAGGAATTCCTGTCCCCAGATACCTTCCTCACTTCCTGCCAAGTTGCCAGGAAAGCCACCGTTAGCATGGCATACCTCTGGAGACAAAGTGGCTCCCTAACAAAGTGAACCCCTGCAGCAGGCCTAAAGATCTCACCTCGGCCTGTCTGGGCTCACAGCAGGGCAGGTGGGGAGTGAGGCTGCGGGGAGAGCGGTCAGAGGCACATGCTGCCGTCTCACCCAGGCCATCGCAGCGAGCCTTGCCCTGAAAAGATGAAGGCTTCCAGCTCTCTGGGGTCCCTGACCACACTGCTCCTCCAGGTGAGGAAGACCTGTGTGCAGCCTCAGACTCAGATCCCTGCACTTGGAGTCTGAGGGATGTGAAGCCTTGTTGGGTGGTCAGAGCCACAGATCCGGGAGTCCCAGGGCCCACTGGCAGATGTCCCCTGGTTCCTTTGCAAATACTGCCATTTCTCTGTGGTGATGCAAAGAGTGCCGTCCAGTGGCTCCCTGGATCCTCTGAACCTTCCCAGCTTCTGCTCCGTCCAGCCACCGGGTGCAGAGAGGGTCCTAGGAGTCATGGGTACCCACCAAGGGGCCATGCCTGCAAGCCTTGATCAGGAGCACTCCCTCCTTCTCTGCATTCCCTGAGGGCTGCTGAGCCAGTGGCTCTACGGAACCCAGGCCAGGCACTGCATCGCACAAAGGGCTCAAAGGATGCTCCCGGCAGCTGGGGACGCCTGAGATCCAGGACCTGGAAAGCTCCCTTTAGATCACATGGACCAAAGGCTTTTAACTTGGGATCTGTGGACTTGCAGGGGCTGGTGGATGAATCTTGAGGGGCGTTGTGGGCCCACAACCCTGACATGAAATATTGTGAGCACCTGTGCGTGTCCACTTTTGACATTCTCAAAAGGGCTTTTGATGCTCAAACAAATAAAATCAAACCAAACCCCTCTATTTGCAGATGCCTAAGTTGAAGTCTCTTTGGAAACTTCCTCCACACCAGCCTCACCCTTAAACCCCTTTTCGGAGGCACACCGTTGTCTGGGAAGAGGGAAGTCAGCTCCCTCCTTGGGAATCAGAGCTCCGAGTGGGGCAGGAATCCCAGCACATGAAGCAGATCTGCCTTCCGGCTCCCCATCCTTACTCAGCAGCCGCTGATGAGAAGGGGACCAGGGGCTCCTCCAAACTCAGCCTGGCCCCACGCTGCCTTTCCCGCTCTGCTGCTCCGTCCATCCCGGGCTCCACTGCTTTCTGGGAGGCCAGTACTGGGGTGGCCCCCGGCCCCCACACCCTGCGCCAGCACGCTCCGGCTGCACGCCACACACAGAGCACATCATTTCTGCCCTGTGCTGAGCTGCTTGGAGGGCCGGAGGGGAACAATATATTACTGCGTTCTTTGCCTAACAATTGGTAACACATGACACTTGTATTTGCCCCAAGATAATGTACAAATATGTTTTACAGGGTTTCCTAATGATAATCATGATATTTCATTCTTCTTGCCCTTCTAATAACGATAACAGTCTAGCATTATTATTTTTTTTTTAACTGTTCTCGGCAAGTGTGACATTCAGTTCAGAGAATCGAATGTCAGCAAGAAATCCATATGCACTCCCCGAAGCTGGGAGAGGCCCCTTCCATTTATTTTTAGGTTGCAAGAGAATGAAGCGATCTCACCTTATTATTTTTTTTTTCTCCCCTCCTGAGAAAGGTGTTTGGCATTCCACGCTTCTCTGATGTTTATGTAATCGGGCCTGAGGTTTAGTCAATCAAGACCTTTTTGCAAGCCATCCTAATCAGAGGGTGGCAGCTTGCTAGAGGAAGGGCAGCTCGCCTATCTGGGTGGGGGCAGTGGAGTTGGGGATAGAATTTCCACCTTGGGAGAAAGGCTTATTTCAAAATGGACTTTATAGGCTGGATGAGGAATGGCCGGGACTCTCAGCAAAAGAATCAACCCATCAATTAAAGAGAACATTTTAAGTTTCTACATAGATACTAGGTAGAAACCCATCTTGTTTTGTTTTGTTTTGTTTTCCCCTCGTGCCAATGTGTTTGTTCATCTGTATCCTCCACCATTAGGGAGCCTTATCTTCAGGGATAAATACCCAAGAAACAGTGTATACATTCTGTTATAAGTAAATAGCCATTGCAGGCGTGTTAAATACTGCATTTGAGCTGTTCCCCAGAAACTATGCATAAGAAATGAGGATTGATCAAAACCCAGGAAAGGAAAATAGAGACACAACCATGATAAAACTGGACAGGAGAGAAGCTGAAGTTAGGAGAGCATTCCTTATCTCCATCCTTACATTTCTTAAACTAAAGCATAATTGTTCAAAATAAGCTATTTTGATATATTGATTTCTTTTTTTTTTTCTTTTTTTCTTTTCTTTTTGAGTGGCCAACTCTGGTGAGGTTCTAGCCCACACTGAGGTCTGCCACGGACGCCCGGCAGCCTGGCAGTGGTGGTTGTTGGCAGCTCTCCTGGCCCAGACCGAAGCCCGGGTTCCGATTATTTAGGGAGCCAGATATTTTTCTTGATGAGCAAAATGAAATCCTCCGAGAATGAAATCAGTCAATCTGGGGTTTTGCAGAGACTCCAGAGCATTGATCCTCGTGCACAATGACAGGCTCGGGCTGTTTAGCTCTTGGGAAGGACCGCACAAAATGAGCAAGTTGTTACAGTTTCAGAGTTTTGGTATTTATTGGCAACCCCTGCACTCCTATGATTAATCACACATTCGAAATGTGCGTGCCGTGGAAATTGACTGCAACGCAGCAGAAACAAAGTTTTCAGTTACACTCGTATAATAAATTGAAGCTATATCCCTAAGCAGAATTGTCTTCAGGATTCCAATTTGCCTTGTTAAAAGTGTTGTTTATACAGTAGTTAGCAAAAACGCAAGTAATTACGTACAGAATTCGTTCTAAGCAATTCTTTACCCCCCCCACCCCCCATTCTTTATTGGTTTTCCATCTTCATTACCCGATATTTTAGTCGATCTCAGCAGAAACCTGACTGGTGAGATGTGGCCAGGACATGAGGCTTGGTGACTTTCGAGATGCGCCGGGAGCATCTGGTCAAGGAGATGAGGCCAGCGGGACTCCCGCAGACCGGCTGGAGGCCTTCTGCCAGCTACGGGGCTGCGTTGACAAGGACGAGGCAGGAACAGCGTATGCGTGCTATTTCATTTCATAAAATAATATTTACCTCCGGAGAAGATATCCGTGTATTTATTTATTTATTTTCGAGCAGGAGCGCGGTTTTGTGTACACGTCGTGGGGTAGCCAGCCACATCTGTTTTGGTTGCTGTAACCAGCGGGACTTTCTTTCACAAATATCATCTGAGTCGGGAATTCAGCTATCGGAATGCAAATTGCATTTAAGTGAGTAAACATTTTAGTGGCTGTGAGCCCCGAGCACAGGAGGGACAGCCGGGATGTGGGTAGGGGGAGTGTGCAGCCCGTCCGCAGGAGGCTGACCCAGGTCCAGGTGGAGGGTGGGCCGGCTGGAAGGTTCCAGCTGGAGAAGAAACAGTATGAGAGTAGGGTCGAGGGGAAGCCCTCTCGGCAAAGCCCCAGCTTCCCAGAGGCTCCTGCTCACTCTCCCCAGAACAGAGCCCTCATCCATATCTATCAGGAGAGGCCTAATTATAGAGCTCGGAGATTTTAATGGCACAGGGAAATTTAAATGCAGTGGAAAATATGAATATTCCTAAGCCAGCAGTCAAAATACAAAATGATTGGCTTCAGAATCAATGAATTATAATTTCAGAGCGCGTCCTCAAAGGTAGGTCCTCTCCTTCCCAGGAAGAGTTTCGTGCATGCGGGCGTGTTTTAATGAACTCCACTTCTAGGCTTTTTGCTTCCCCTGGTGCTGCTGCCTCTGCCGGTGCCCAGGCGCTCTGAGCAGATCGCAGGGGACAATAGAGATGATCTCGGGGTCCTGATGGGTGAGCAGACGACCAGCACACGGCAGGTGTCTTTGGATCCCTGCCCCTGCTTCCCTGGGGACTGTGGGGGCATGGCATCAAATCCTGGGGTGCTGGGGGAGCAAGCTGCCTGCACCCTCCCCTCAAAAAGATTCCTCCTTCTCATGCATCTGAACCCACATCTCAAAGCCACACTGTCCTCTTAACTGACACCTTTTCCAGCAGGTGTGGCCACTGGGTCCTTTAGGGGACTTGCCCTCTCCAGCCTCAGGCACCCCACCCACTAGGCTTCTTCTGCTCCTGAGAGCATCCCTATATCTTTACCTGTGGAGGAGGTAAGGATGTGCCCCAGCTGCTGTCCATGCAGCCCTCAAACTGGAGAGTCATCTCATAAATCCTGTTTTATTTTATGGACAAATAAATGCTGAGGTAAAATATTCCAGGACCGTAGCTTGAATACTTGCCATAGCAGCGGTGCTGTAATAACCACTGTGACATTAATTTACTGCATTGTGCCGTGGGAAGAAGGAAGAAGGAGGGAGAGGGGCATTAAAAGAGAAAAATGACTTTCCTTCGAATTTATTGGGATTGGCCTCCCTCATTTTCAGCCATCATTAGTTGATTAGGCCCTGATGACAGTGTGGACAATTGTGCTGGAATAGTTGGCGGAGAGACGCCCTAAAGGTACACTGTTAATTGAGATGATGTTCATCTTGTAGTTACTGAACAGGATTGCAGATGGTGAAATTGGTGGTTAGTGTGGTGAAACAGAGCCAGGGCTGCTCGGTGGCCAGGGGCCATGGGCGGGGGCAGGAGGGCCTGTGTCACCCCGCCCACGAGACCACGGCAGCCGGAGCTCTGGTCACTTCCTCTTTCCTGAGCACTGCAGATGGAGCTGTCAAGAGGGGATAAAGTGAGCTTCCTTTTTATCCCAGGAGTGCTTTCCAGCTGCCGCCAAGCAGCCACCACCCGGAAGGTCCCTGCTAATCCTGGGCTTTGAAGATTGAGGCTTCTCCCTCCTCCTCCTTCTCCTCACCCCGGCCTCTGCTTCATCAGTGGATGAAGCCTGGAGGGTGTAATCCCAGAGGGCTCCCAAAGCAGGACCCCCAGGCTTCCCAGGCAGCCTGACCCTGCTACTGTCGATGCCGTGGGCAGTGTCTCCTTACTGAAACAGAGGGGAATTCCATCAGCATCCCTGTCCACCCAGTGGTCCCAGCCAGGGCAGTGAGAGCCTTTAAATCCCATGGTGGAGGCTGAACTTCATATTCAGAAGCTCCACTGGCAGCGGCCTTGGCCATTTCTAGCCAGCAGGAAGCACAGCTCCAGCTATTCAGCCTTTGCCTGAATGTTTTTAGAGACCCACAGTGCCTATCTCCAGGGCTGGAGAATTGCCTACCTAGGGTATATAGGAATGGATGAGATTCGACATTTTTTGAGTGATTTGGTAAGGGCCACATACTTTCCAATGCACTTGGCATCCATTATCACAGTTAATCTCCTTTATTCCTTAATTTAGCTCCATTTAGGGTAGAGGAAATGGAAGCTCAGAAAAATGAACCTGCCCAGTGCCCGGCAGCTTGTGGGAGGCAGTGGCTGCAGGGGTTTCTGGGTCAGATTGCCTGGCCTGGAATCTGGCCGTGCCTCTTAATTCCCGGTGATCATGGATGGTACCTCACGTGTCTCAGCGTCAGTTTATTCGTCAAAGACAGAAATCAGTACAGGAGACCATGCTGCGAGCTCAGGATTTGTTAGCAATTCTTAATTGCCATAGTTGGTGTGATTGCTAAGGAGCTGTCAGCTATCTTTCTTCAAGTCCAGGTCCCAAGGAGCAGGAGGGAACCTTAAGACCACTCCAGCTCCCGATCAGATGAAGAGGAAGTGCTTTCTCACTCACTCACCCCCACCCACCATGCCTGTCATGTCTGGACAACCAGACAGATGTTCAGGTCTGAAAGGTGACAAATCCACTCACAAGATACAGCTTGCTAAGTGGCAGTGGCCTTTTATTCCCTGACATCTTTCCAGACCCTTGAAGGGATTAGAACTGGATTAGTTTGAGATGAGCCTGGCTCTGCCGTTATCACCTGTTTATAGAATAATGACATTATCTGGTTTGGCCCATGAGGGCCTCCTTACATAGGAGCTTTGTTCTCTTTGATCTTGAGGGTTGCAGGCAACATATCTTTAAATCTAAACAAACCCACTGAAGCCTCAAGATAAGTGGTCAAAACATGCAGTGGGAAGAAAGGAGAGTCCCTCTTCCCATCCTGCCCAATGCCAACAGTAATTTTTAAATTGTATGCAATGACTTCAAACATGAAGTTCAACTTACCATCTTCAACGCTGACCTCCCATTTCTCCTTTCACACATGCACAGTATGTTAAAGTTTGCAGAGCTATTTTGCCACTTATTAACCCAGCTGATTGACACAACAGTTTGTGAGGTAGGCAGGGTGGGTCCAATGCCCATTGTGCAGGAGGAAGGATGCAAAACACAGGCTCAGAAAAGCCCAGGTGCTTGCCAGCACTCATGCCATTTCTAAGACCAGTGCCAAGGTCAAACCCAGCTCATCTTGAGGAATCCAGCATTCGTTCCATTGCCTGAAGCCATCGAAGACCTGCCCTCTCTGCCCGGACAGCTTTCCTTAAAGCTGATCTCTTCACAGCAAACATCTGTTTAGGTAGAGGTTCCAGGAAGTCCTTGGCCCATGTCTCCTTCTAAAGCTCTCTTAACATCTGCTATACTTAAAAAAAAAAAAAATCATCTTCATCGAGATGTAATTCACATGCAGTAAGACCAGTTTTAAGTGTGCTAACCATAGGTTGAGTTTTGGAAAATGCATGCAGTTGTGTAACCACCACCACAACCAGAATTTAGAACATTTCCATCACTCCCCAAGTTCCTTCATGCTCCCTTGCATTCAATTTCCTTATCCTGTCTGCAGCCTCTGACAACCACTGATCCTTCTGTCACCATAGTTTTGCCTTTTCTAGAATTTCATGTAAAAGGAATCACCCAGTGTGTAGTCTTTGATATCTGGCTCCCATTACTTAGCACAGAGATTTGAGATTTATTCACTGGTTATGTGTTTGATTTGTCTGTTCCTTCTGTTGCAGAGTGGTGTCCATGGTGGGGCTATATCACAGTTCTTCTATTCCCCAATTGTAGACAATGTAAGTCCTTTCTAGTCTGAGGCGATTATGAATCAAGCTGCTATAAACATTTAGGTACAAGTCTTTGTGTTACTTTATCTTTTCATTTAACTGGGGTAACTATCTAGTAATAGGATTGCTGGATCATCTGATCAGTGTATACTAACTTTATAAGAAAATGCCTGTTTTCCAAAATGACTGTATTCCCACCAGGAATGTATGAGACGTTGCAGTTCCTCCACATCCACACCGCCATTTGGCATTGCCAGTCTTTGTAATTTTGCCTTTCTTCTGTGTATATGGTAGTTTCTCATTGTGGTTGTATTTGCATTTCTCTGAAGAACAATGATGTTGCCCCTGTGTCAAATATTTGACATCCATATAACTTCTTTGGCGAGATGTCTGTTTGACTCTTTTGCCCATTTTTAAATTGAGTTGCTTGTCTTTTGATATTTGACTGATACCAGCTTTTTATGTAGTCTGGATACAAGTCCTTTTCCAGATATACTTGGCAAATATTTCCCCGTAGTCTATGTGGCTTGTCTTAAACTGTGTCTTTCATTTTCTTAAACTGTGTCTTCTGAGGAATTAAGTTTTTAATTTGGATAAATTCAGGCTTATCTGGCTTTTTCCCTCTTATGATTTGTGCTTTTTTGTGTTTTATCTAAGAACTTATAGTCTATCCCAAATTCACAGAGATTTTCTTCTCTGTTTTCTTCCAGAAGTGTTAACTCTTGTGTAGAGTTTGAGGTAAGAGATGAGATTTGTATTTTCCATATGGATATACAGTTTTTTTCCAGCAAGATTTATTGTAAAGATTCTTTTTCCCATTGAACAACCCTGGTAACTTTGTGAAAATGCAGTTGACTATATATGTATGATTCCATTTCTGAATTTTCTATTATATTCTACTGATATTTATGTACCAAAACTATCTTGTCTTGATTACTGTGGCTTTACAAGATTCTTAAAACATAGTAATTTATGTTCTCTAACTTCTTTTAGAGCTTTTTTTATTTTACAGAGTTTTTGCATTTCCATATAAATTTTAGACTCGTTAATTTTTTAAGCTTTAAATTAAACCTAAGGAATTGATTGGAATTCTATTGAATCTATAGATCAATTTGAGGAAGAATGGGTTATTAATAATATTGAATTTTCCAATCTGTAAACATGGTATATCCCTCAATTTATGTATGTCTTTTTTACTTTATCTCAGCAATAAATTGTAGTTTTCACTGTACGAATCTTGCACAGTGTTCATTTTATCCTGAATGAATATTGTTAATACTATTATAAGTGATATTCTAAAAATCTTACTTTACATTTGTTTTACATTTTTACATATGGGCCTTATTTCCTGCTTATTGCTAACCTCATTTATTAATTATATTTTATTTTGTTGATTCTTTGGATTTTCTTCATAGATTATCATGTTTTCTATATGCCTTTTATTTCTTTTTCTTAACTTAGTGTACTGGCACAAATCTGAATAAAATGGTGAAAGGAGACATCCTTGCTGTCTTCCTAATCTCCTAAATTTGATGTTAGTTGTAGACTTTTCATAGATGCCCTTAATCGAATTGAGGAAGTCATGCATGGATGCTGAATTGGGTGGAATACTTTTTTTTTTTTTTTTTTTTGCATCTGTTGAGATGATTGCAGTCAATTCTACTACCACACAAGTTTCTCTAAAAGGCTATTCAAAATCTTGCAAGGAAAACCACAGTAGCTATGGGAAAACTGGGGGGTAAACACTCAAATTTTATCAGAGATATACACAAAAAATAGGAACTTAATGAAAATGGTAGCAGTGTTTTCACCATGTTAAATGGTCAAGAAATGCATAGACACTCCAATAAATATAGCACTTTACCTTGGAACAGATGTAAGGTTTGCTTGTGGAGGTGGGCATCTTCTGAGTTACTGGGAAATGACTGAAGGCAGGATGACCCCAGTTGAACGGGGGAGGACGAGTGTGACTCACAACGCACGAGGTAAACGGCAGTAATTGGTAGATGTTTGAGGTGTGTGCCTGGTGCTTTTTGCGTATTCCCACAATGCTCACTTCCACTGGGTGCACTATTCTACAATCACCAGTTGTTCCTCATGAGCAAGATTATACATAGACAAACACAAAATTCACCTTATGCTCAAATTGTTCCCTGAAATATCAGTTGTGTTGAAATAAATTGAAATTTCAAAACAAGTGTTACCACAGAACTGACTATATTATTGCTTTTTCTTTTTTAGTTTTTTAAAAAGGTGAATTGTGTTCATTCATTTTTGAGTTTTAAACTAGTCTACAATTCCTTGGACAAACCCCACTTAATCATGATGCATTATTATATTCATATTTTGCTGGATTTAATTTGCTAAAATTTTGTTAAGGATTTCTGCATGCATATTTATTATGAGGTGTATTAATGTATAGTTCTCTTTTGTGGTAACGTCTTTGTCTGGGTTTGATATCAGATTAATGCTGGCCACATAAAACAAGTTCGAACATTGTTCCTTCTGTATTTTCTGGAGTGTTTGTGCAGAATTGATGTTGCTTATTCCGAAAATAGATGATAGAGTTCATCATTGAAGACACCTTTGGATCTAAGATTTTCTTTGTCACAAGTATTTAAATTAAGAATTCAAGTACTTTAATGGATATAAGGCTATTCAGGTTATCTATTTCTTCTTGAATGTGCTTTGGTAGTTTGAATCTTTCAAGGAATTTGTCAATTTCACACACGTTGTTGCATTTACTGACACAAAATTATTTATAATCTCTTTTGTCTTCCTTTAATGTCTGTAGGATATGTAGTAATGTCTCTTCCTTAACTCTTGATATTGGTAACTTATGTGTATCTTTTTTTTTTTTTTTTTTTTTGATCAGTCTGTCTAAGAGCTTTATCAATTTCATTGATCCTTTAAAACAGCAGATTTGTCTTCATAGATTTCCTCAATTGTTTGTCTATTTCTATTCTGTTATTGGCTAATCTTTTTTGTCTCCTTTATTTCTGCTTACTTTGGGTTTCAGTTGCTCTTCTTTTTCTAATTTCTTTAAATAAAGATTAAATTATCAATTTGAGTCCTTTCTTCTTTTCAAACACAAGCATTCAATGTCATAAATTTCCCTTAATCCCTGTCTTAGCTTTAACCCACCTATTTGAATATGCTTTCGTCAGTTCGTCAGTTTATAATATTTTCAGGTCATAATATTTTCTTATTCCTCTTGTGATTTCTTCTTTGATTCATGTGTTATTCAGAAATATGTTGTTTAATTTCCAAGTGTTTGTGGATTTTATGTTATTGATTTCTAGCTTAGTTCCACTGCAGTCAGAGAACACACTCCTTATGATTTTGATTCTTTTACATTTATTGAAACTCATTTTATGACCCAGAATATGGGGTATCTTGGTGACTCTCTCATAAGCACTTGGGAAAACGAGTGTATTCTACTATGTTGTTGGGTGTTCTCTAAATGGCTCTACCATTTAGTTTTGATTGATTGATGCTAGAAAATGTTTAACTGGATCCCTTGAGGGAAAAGGCCTTGGTCGGTTGCACTTGATGACTTCTGGTGGTTTACATATTCCCATCGTGGCCAATTTAATCTACCAATGTGGTGTCATTGATTGTGGACTTGGGAGGAGGTGCACACAGGTCACTTTCGCTAGTCAGCACAAGTTAGTGCAAGCGCTGTGATAACGTTGTTGTAATCTTCTACATTTTACTGATTTTCTCTCATTTACTGACAGATGAGTATTGAAGTCTTCAAAAATAATTGTCAGTCTTTTCGTTTCTCTTTTCAGTTCTCTCTGTTTTTGTTACGATATATTTTCAAACTTTATTAAGTTCACGCACGTTATAAAATGTACTCCTTTAACCCTGGTGATATTTCTTATTTTAAAATCTAGTTGGTCTGATATGAAATGTAGCTACTCAGCTTTTCTTTGGATTAGTGGTCACATGGTATAGCATTTTTCATCCTTTAATTTTTTTAAAAAAAAATCTTTAGAATAATTTTAGATTTACAAAAGAATTGGAAGGATAGTACTGAAATTTCCTGTACACACTTCCCTCATCTTTTCCTATGTTAATATCTCACAGAACTATGTTACATTTTTCAAAGTTAAGAAATTAACACTGACCTATTATCATTAAACTGCAGACTTTATTGACTTTTCCCAGATTTTCCACTCAGACACTTTTCTGTTCCAGGACCAAATCCAAGAGTTCACGTTTG
Organism: Camelus dromedarius; assembly: GCF_036321535.1. Lineage (NCBI taxonomy): Eukaryota > Metazoa > Chordata > Mammalia > Artiodactyla > Camelidae > Camelus > Camelus dromedarius. The sequence continues at coordinate 62,038,356 of NC_087444.1, forward strand.
TCTCCTTCGTTTCCTTTGATCTGTGATATTTTCTGTCTCTTTTTGTTTGTCATCACCTTCATACTTTTGAAGAGTACTGGTCAGATACTTTATAAACTGTTTCTCAGTTTTGGGTTTGTCTGATCCATGCTCATTATTATACTGGGATTAGAGAAGGTGATTTGCCTTTCTTATTGCATCATATCAGGGCTAAATGACATCAAGTGACATTACTGGTGATGTTAGCTTGGATCACTCTGTTAAGATAATTTCTGTCAGGTCTCTTCACTGTATCCTCCCCTTTCCACACTCTGTTCCTTGGAAGTGAGTCACCCAGTCCTCCCTTCCCAGGGGAGACAGACAAAGTCTGAAGCTTAGTTAATGTGTGTTTGTATATACATATGTGGATATACAATTTTATGTATATATAATTTTTAAACTTAGAATTTAGAACGTTTGTCCCTTCTCACCATCCACCCTCTTGCTCATTTGCAACTTCTTTCTCTGACAGTGAGAAACCTAGCTCCCATCATCCGTTGCAACACCAAGTAGTCTCACCCACCCTAAACATTTCCTGTGCATCCCTTGGGAGTCAGACCCTCCCCACCCCCCAGCCCCTGGCAGCCAGTGATCTGTTTTCTGTCCTCAAAGTTCTGTCCTTTCTATAATTTCATGAGAATGGATTCATGCAATATATATCCTTTAGGTCTGGCTTCTTTTATTTAGCAAAGTGCATTTAAGATTTATCTGTGTTGTGTAAATCAACATTTCATTCTCTCTTATTGTTGAGTAGGGTCCTTCCACTGTACAGCTGTACCACAGTTTTGTTTTATCCATTCATCTGAAAAGGCCACCTTGGCATCCTTTTACTTTTGCCCTCTCTGTGCCCTATATTTAATATGTAGTTCTTTGAGACAATACAAATAGATGGGTCTTGTTTTATATCTAATCTGACAATATTTGTTTTTAATTTAACTCAACTTAAATTAATTTAATTGCAATGCTTAGGCCATTTACATTTATTGTACTTATCAACATGGTTAAGCCAAAGTTTTTTATCTTGCTATTTGTGTTTTATTTGTCCCCTTTATTTTTTTCCCTCCTTCCCTATCTCCTTTTTGGGTTAGTTTTATTTTTTCCCTATCTCTGTTTTATCTCCACTACTTCTTTGTCTTATTTTTTGTGATGGTTCTATGATTTACAACATACATCTTTAACTTACCACTGTTAACGTTTACATAATTTCATGCCACTTCCCAGATTTTAGGACACTTAGAACAGTACACTTACATTTCTTCCTTTCTTTTTTGCTATTGTTGTCATACATTTTATTACCTTCATGATTAACTTTTTATGTGAAGGTTCTGGGCTAAGAAAATGCCTCTCTTCAGACAGTCCATGATTAAATCTTGGCTCTATTATTTACTCACTGTGAGGCCTTAGATAAATCATATATAACAGGTGTGATGTGAGGAATACATGAAATAAGACATGATGTACACGACCCACCACAGCTGGCATAAATGGTGCTGGTGGACATAGCTTCCCTTGGGGGCCAAACACAAAAAGGCCCTCAGAGCTGAAAGTGAACAGTTTCCCAGCTCTGGGCACATCCCATTGATTGGTCCTCAGGATCTGACCCTCTGTGACCCCAGGAGACAACAGCAGATGCCAAAATGAACCTTAGTGTCAAACAGAGGGAGCCCATCTGTGTTGGCACCAGCAGACATAGCTGATTTTTTTTTTCCCCAAGAAATAAATTAAATTAAAAATCAATCCTACTTCATGTGGACTCCTCGAATCACTTGGACTAGGTTACTTAGAAAACTTGCTTCTGCAAACCCCAGATGTTGAGCTTTGGGGAGCTTCTGTCTACAGACACCAAGTAGGATGCCTGCTAGAGAGTGGAGGCTATGAGCTTACCTGACTTTCCTTCCACCTGGCCCTGCTGGCTGCCTCTTTCCCTGAGCTGTTATGTTTCACCTGGACAGATGGGCTAATGCACTGTGAGAAGGTAAGTTCTAAGGTGAGACCGACCTAGGTGTGAATTATGGTCTCTTACTAACTGGGACCCTCAGGAGGTCATTTAGCCCCATTAATCCCCAGTTTCCTGATCTATAAAGATGAAACTTGTCTCAAGGCAATTTTTTTAAATTTATTTATTTTATTGAAGTCACTTTCACTAGTCAGCACAATGTGTCAGTTTCTGATGTACAGCACAATGTCCCAGTCATGCATATACATACATATATTCGTTTTCATATTCTTTTTCATTAAAGGTTATTATAAGATATTGAATATAGTTCCCTGGGCTATACAGAAGAATTTTTAAATCTATTTTTATATATAGTGGCTAGCATTTGCAAATCCAAACTCCCAGATTTATCCCTTCCTATTCCCTTTCCCCCAATAACTGTAAGATTGTTTACTATGTCTGCGAGTCTGTTTCTCTTTTGTAAATGATTTCATTAGTGTCCTCTTTTTTTCCTTTTTTTTAGATTCCACATATGAGTGATATCATATAGTATTTTTCTTTCTCTTTCTGGCTTACTTCACTTAGAATGAGGATCTTTAGGTCCATTCATGTTGCTGCAAATGGCATTTTATTCTTTTTTATGGCCAAGTAGTATTCCATTGCATAAATATACCATAGCTTCCTTATCCAGTCATTTGTCAACGGACATTTAGGTTGCCTCCATGTCTTGGCTATTGTATATAGTGCTGCTATGAACATTGAGGTGCATGTGTCTTTTGGAATTAGATTTCTCTCTGGATATATACCCAGAAGTGGGATTGCTGGATTATATGGTAAGTTTGTTTTTAGTTTTTTGAGGAATCTCCATATTGTTTTCCGTAATAGCTCTACCAAACTACATTCCCACCAACAGTGTAGGAGGGTTCCCTTTTCTCCACACCCTCTCTAGCATTTATCGTTTGTGGTGGCCATTCTGACTGGTGTGAGGTGATACATCATTGTAGTTTTGATTTGCATTTTTCTGATAATTAGCAATATTGAGTATTTTTTCATGTACCTATTGGCCATTTGTTAGTCTTCATTGGAGAATTGCTTGTTTAAGTCTTCTGCCCATTTTTGGACTGGGTTTGTTTTTTTTTTTTTTTTTTGTCATTAAGTTGTATGAATTGTTTATATATTCTGGAAATTAAACTTTTGTCAGTTGCATCATTTGCAAATATTTTCTCCCATTCCGTAGGTTGTCTCAAGGCAGTTTTGAGCAACTAAACAAGACTGTATCTTAGCTAAGGAGAATAGTGGGATAATATTCTGAAATGTTACCTAATAATCTTCCTCTCTCTCCCTCTCTTTCATATTATCCCTCTGTCCAACTCGCTCTTGTCAGTCAGGCCCAGGGCAGAAATAAAATAGCAGAAAGCAGACAAAGGAATTTTTTTCTGACCTCAGATTCCCAGAAATCTAGGCCAGAAGGTATGGGCAAGACTCAAAGTATAGATCTGGGAGAGGATGGGAGGCCAAAGAGCAAGGTGTGCTGCCAGAGTGGAAAGCACTCTCTGAGCTAGAACAGTGAGGAGCGAAGGACGGGGAACCAGAGTGTGAGGGCTCCCAAGGACCCTGAGAAATGGGTCCTCTTTCCAGCCACCCAAGGGCTTTTGGGATCCATCAATGGCAGGGGACTGAGCCCCATGACCTGGGGCAAACTCGGAGGAGGGCTGGTGCTGCTGTGTCCATGGAGACAGGCTCTGGGCTGCCTCAGGATGTCCAGGAGGGTCAGGACCACCAGCATGGTCCTCACACACCTAGAAGTTCAGAGTGTCAAGCTGGAAGGAGCTTGTGGACAGGAAGGGAGCCAGCCCACCCTGTGTGGACCAACCTCCAGGGACCAGACAGGGCATGTGGCATTTAGCAGGGCGTGCCAGCAGTGGAGGAAAGGTGGGATGTGAAAGTTTCTCTCTGCCCTCTTCCCTCTGCACCTGCATTTTTTGAATGTGTGCAGGTTAGATGAGCCTCTAATTCTACCATGTCATTTGACTGTAATAATGACACCATAACGGTGCACACCCAAGGCCCCAGGTTTGCACAGTGATTTAAGCTGCCCAGAGCTCTGTCATGCTCATGGCTGCATTTAACTCCCTGACAGTGCACCAGGCGCTCAGGACCTGGCTATTGAGGACCAGCCCCTGCAAATCAAAGCCCTTTCCTGTACTCAGCATCCTCCTAAGACCTATGGAAAGGAGGCATCATCTTTTAAAAACAGTGAGACTTATGCCCCAAGAGCGTGTTGAGCCTCTGCTGTGTGTGTACCGAGACCTGGGGAGGTGAACAAGGCACAGAGGGGGCCGTACTCCCAGAGCCAACAGTCCAGAGGAGTTAGCGGTTAAACATGATTAACATTTATAGCAGTCAGTTCTAGTGAGTGAGCAGAGACTTAGACTCAGGACTTACTCAAAAGGCCTGTTTCTCCCCAGTGCCTCTTGCAACTGTTTATAATTAATCAGTCAGTCAGTCAGTCAGTCAGTCCATTCATAGCTGTTCACTGTGCACAGCTTGGGTGCCCAGGGATCCTCCGGCCAATACGATCCCTTAGGGAGATGCGGACCCCGAGACCCAATCCCAACACCGCAAGAGGAGTGAGAACAGTTGACAAACACTAAAGGGCTGCGACCGGGCACAGTCATCTCTGCTGTCACGGTCATGAGTGTTGCTCAGCTGTTGCTGTCATCACCATCAGTCACAAAAGCCACCCCTGCTTTGGAGGAGGTTGCTGCCTGATTGTAATTCAGGACCCCGATGCACACAGGAATCAGGGGTTGGTGACCCCGCCCCCATCTCGGGCCCCTGAGCAGGACCCACAGGCAGAGTGCAGGGTCCTGGGTCCTGCCTCTGGCATCCCTGGGTCTCCTTCACGACATCCGCCACCTCCCTGGCCTTCCCTTCCACTCTTCACTCACATTTTCATTACATCCACTTAACCTCTTTCACATAAACAAGGGGTTTTTGGAAGAAACTTTCTATGATTGTCATCAGTGGGAAACTCATATCATTTGACATAAATAGGGGATAACAGTACACAAAAAACAATGACACAGAGCAATATTTGTACACCATGGCTTAATCCAGTTCCCTGCCCCAGCTCCAGCCCGAGGCGGCTCTCAGCTGACAGAGAGCCCCAGGACTAAATGAAGGACATAAAGGAAATAGAGTTCCCATCGTGGGAATTTGATGCCGTCTGCCAGCTCGCTGGTGCCTCACCCTCACCCCTCTGGCCCACCCTCACTCCAGCTTCAAGCAGGTTGATCTAAAAGTCCCACCTGGACCACCCCTCACATTCCTGCTTCCTGTCCGGGGCATCTCGCCACACTTCTGGATGGGAACGGCGTCCCCCCTCTCTGCTGTTTTACCTTCCCCTGGTCCCCTCCCCCTGGTCCCTGGGATCACTTCCCAGGTAAAGCACCTGCACACAAGCCCTGGTCCCAGGCTCTGCTTTCAGGAAAGCCCAGGGTGAAAGGGAGTGTCATTGGGGCCCCTAAAGTCACCCCGTGCACCCCCAAAGGCACAAGTTCCAGAACACTGGCTCCATTACCTGTTGGCTGTGACACCTGCAGCCGGCCAATGAGCACTTCCTGGCTGTTTCCTCACGTAAAACGGTGGCAACTGTGCTTACCTTCCCAGGTGGGTAGGAGGATTAAACGGCTCAATGGCTGAAGGAAAAGGCGGTGGTTGCTATAAGTTTGAACCCCAGTAGCCCACCCAGATGCCTGGAGACTGGCCTTTGTCCCAAGGCAGTGGCGGGGTGTGCAAGGGTGAGACTCCACTCACATTTGCAGGTGTATAAGCCTTGAGCAGGTGCTCAGCTGGTGTGTCCAGGGTGCTGGTCCTGCTGTCTGTGCTGTTAGAGATGTTGGACTGGCCTGTCTCTGGGTGGAAGGTCCAGCCCCAGGGGGTCTGTATCCAGCTGTCTTGTCTGATGAAGTCTCCTGGGGGCACCCTGCCTGGCTGCCCCTAAAACCGCTGGCTCTTCTCACGCAGAGTTCAGTGGCTCTGGCTTGAGTCCTCCCACTTTTCCCTTTCTCTGTCTTACGGATACGACCCCCTCCTGGCCTCTTCTCCCACCTGCAGCCCCTCCACGCGTGTCCAGTTTGTGGTCCAGCCACACCCGACAGCCCTCTGTCTGTAAAAATGCAGTCCTCACCCTCTGCTCCTTATGGCAAAGTCCACTTCTTCTTTAAAGACCCAACTTAAACCCCATGTCCACAAAGCCTCCCCTGGCTCCCTGTGGGAGGTGTCTCTCCTAAGAGACCCTATCCTGTGCACTGCCCTGCAGGCTTGTACAGGCAGCTGCATGTGTGGGGACCTCTCTAGCTCCCTGTCTAGCTGGCCTGCTGTGCTCTGGGTGGGGAGGGGTTGGAGGGGCCTCAAGTTTTCCTTCAAATGGATGAGGCTCATCTCTAGACACACTGGACAAATCGATGTTCCCCAACTGTGTTAGACTCATTCTGGCCTCAGGACCTTTGCACTTGCTCTTTATCCTCCCAGGAATGCCCTCCGTCAGGCCCTTGTGGTCCTCTTGCCATTCAGGTCTCAGCTCGCATGTCACCTCTTTAGAGAACTTCCCTGATCACCCACTCTAATAATGTTCCTCTCCCTCCATCTGAAGTTATTTGATGTATTTTACTCTTAACACTACGTCCTCTGCCCCGACTCCAGAATATAAGCTTCATGAGGGCAAGGACCTTGCTTATCCCCAGACCCCCAGGTGCTGGCACAGAGTTTGGCCCCTGGGAGATGTCTGTATGTACATTGTTGAATGAATTAATGAAACAATCAGTGGCCTCACTTACCAGCCAACAGCCTCAGAACAGAGTAAGGCAGGGGAGGACAGGGCAGTTTCCTGTAATAGACGAAGCATAGAATCAAAGAGGGACAGCCTGGAAGGAGGGAGAGAATGACAGCCTGGAGCCAATAACAGTGGACGCCTCACTCTGGGCTACTTCCCTGGCACTCTGTACTCACCCCACCCACCAGACTGGGACCCACGGGGCACCCAGGAAATGGTGTCCCCTCCCCACTGCTACCATCATTCTCATCAGGATGCTGCCGGTCTTGCTCTCTGAGTCATAATTCAGCCATTCGCTCCTCTAATCCTTCACCATGTCCCAGGGCACCTGCTGCCCAGTCCTAGGATGCAGCACAGGGCTTGGTACAAAGACGAGTGAGCCACAGATCCTGCACTTCATAGTCTGGATTTCTGCGTGTATAGACAAACTATTAGAGAACTAGAATTTATCAGGAAGAAAACAAGTCAGCTCACTGTTTCATGATTTTTTTTCTTTCTTCTTTCTCCAAGATCTGAGGCTGAGGGTCTTCTGGGAAAACAATAGGTACTATAGATGGACCTCACCACAAAACCAACTTGGCAGGAAAATACCAAGTGAACCAATATGACATTTTCAGACCGATTATTTCAAACAACAACTCGTTCAAGGATTGATAAAGGCCCTCGTGTGATTTTGAGGGATTTTTTTTTTAATATGGTGACTAGATAACTATTTCTTCCTTATTCCGAACCCAGAGCTTCTAATTTGGGGTTCTTGGCCTTGGAATTGAAACTGACCTCCTGTCCATGCTGGAATCCACAAAAAATCCACTTCTCTTATTGCAGCTCAGGGAAGAACAGTGCTTTCCGAAATGTTCCACAATTTGCAGCAAGCTCCCTCCAGAAGGAGGGAGCCTGGGTCTCAGTGGACCGTGTAGTTTAGGTGCAGTGGTGAATAGTTACATCACAGTCCAGCCAGCGCCTGGCTCTGGCTTTCTATTTGGGTCATGTTCTTTCCATTATTCCTGTGTTTAACGATATAGATTTCTTATTGTTTTACATCAGAACCTTATATTTATGTTTGAAAGTTAGGACATGGGGCGTGCTGGGATCTATTGTTTCCAATGGGAGCTGAACAGTGCTGTTCCCCCGACATGGATTTCCAAGTCGCGCTTCCTCCAGTCCCCACCTGCCCTGCTTTGCCAAGAGGCACCTGAGTCTATGACCCTTGTTTACAGCAACCATGCTTCTCCAACTTTCTTCCAGAAATACCCACTACCCCTTCACAGTCTAGCAGCTCTGGGACACGGTCAAGTTTCTTTCATCAGCATTTTTATTCAAAGGCTTAAATCTTACCTTGAACAAACTGTGCATTTTCCATTTGACTATATAATATGTCCATGTGTGTTTTAAATAAACTGTGGTTTTTCTTCCCAAAATGTGGACTCGACGAGTCCCTCCAGGATGATGCACGGGGCTGTCCTGAGGCTTTGCCTGTCCTGAAAACTCTCCCAGGTGGGCTCTCCAGTTTGAGACATGCAGGACTTGCTCAATCTTGTTGTCCGTCAGAACTTTTGTTCCTTTTCTGGAATCTTCCAGCTTAATAACTCATGATCACTTTTTATCATCAGAAATTAAATACCCTTCTTTCAAGTGCCATTAATTTTGGTGTGTTGGTCTGGCCCTTGGGGGCACAAGGCCCGTTGAGCTTTTCCATAGTGTGTGCAGGAAGGGGCCGTGCCCCCTGCCCACATGGGGCCTGGCTGGCCAGCGGCAGGAGCTCCGGGCATCCCACACTTGGCTGGTACAGCGCTGCCCTCAGAAACTTTCATGGGTTACGGCTCATGAAGGGTTCCGGAGAGTTCAGGCACAATCAATAGCGTGCATTATAGGAGAGCGTGAGCTAACAAAGGTGCCGGTGGGTCATGCATCTTAAAACCGCTTCTTGGGGACTTTAATTGTCGGGATGTTCAGGAGAAGAATATGACCTTCTGGGGCATTTTCCAGAACAGAATGGTCTATATATTAAAAGGCAGCAAATGATTCATAACTGGTTGGCGGCTGGGCCTATGGGCCCCTGTTTCCCATGTGGATTTTTTTCCTCTGCATTGCAAACTCTTACATTAAATTGTGATAAATGAAGAGTGGGGGCTACTCATACAAATCAATGACTCTAGTGTGTGTGTCATTAGCCTGAGAGATGCAGGCAGCGGTCAGTCCCATAAATCATGTGATGATCTGCTGTCTGCAACACGATGCGAGCAAGCAGGCGCATTAGGGAGGTTAAGGAATGAAATTAATCTGCGCGTTTTCCTCTCCCCCTTCCGCCTTCCCCATCACCTGGTCACACGGAAAGAATTAAAATCACATGATCCGAACTAAACCCGCTCCAGAACAGTAAATTGGTTAAGTTTGACTTCACCTTTCAACTTCGAGTTAATTATGTATTAGGGGATTAATTTATTCACAGACACTGGGAAGGCAAATGGAGAATGGGGGGAACTTGCCAGGGCCTCTCATCCAGGTGCCAAGGTTATTAATTGCTCTGGCTGTGCCACGGGCTCTACATGGGCAGACCCCGGGGTGGGGGCGGCAGGACCTGCCACGTTCGCGTTTGCATCTGTCCTGCTCTGGGGCTGCAGCCGCAGAGAGTCCGCCAGCCCACGGGGGACGCTGCTGCCTGTTTGGGTCTCAGAGGAAGCCCAGCCCTTGAGATACACAGGGCTGCCTGTCACACTTGGTCACTGGAGCATCCTAGATGCCTGGACTGGGAGAAGCCTTTACACAGGACACATAGTACGATCTCGCCCCTGATGGGAAGTCACATTCCTCCAAGAGCCACCAGCCTTGGTGTGAGCACCTCGAAGGAGCAGAAGCTCCCTGTTTGCAAAGCTGCCCATTTCACATGGCAGAAGTCTGATTTGGATTACTCAAGGGTCATCCCCCTCCACCCATGTGCTCTCCAGACACCTGAGGTCAGTGACGGTTTTCTCCCCGGAAGTTCTCCGGCATGCCTCTCCAGGAACATCATTTCCAGACCCCTCACGGTGGCAGGCTCTTTCTGCCTTGTACGTCAGCCAGGCGAGAGCAGCTGTAAGCAGAGCACTGGTAGGTGGAACAGGGCTACTGGAAAGGAGAACCGGGGCAGAGAGCAGGGTGGCAGGGGAGCTCCTTTCTCAGTGCAGCTGCCTGTTGACGGCCCTGGAGCAAGACCAGAATTGTGGTTCCCATCTGCACGAGGGCCATGTCTGATCGCACACAGAAGCAGCCTCTCAGAAGAGTCCATTGCCTGCACTGAGCCATGTGAAAGGAATTCCTAGGAACATTCATCTGTTTGGTGTTAAAACATGAGGATGCTGAATGGATTCAACACTGACCTTTTGCTTATAAAAACTCAATGCCCAACGTGGACAGTAGCACTGATGTTTTGTGTGTGTCCAGCACTTCGCAGCTTCCTGAATGTGCCTTCCCATGCTTATGTGATGTTGTTTAATCTTCCCAGCTGCCCAGGAGTGGGGGCCAAGGACTCCCATTCAACTCCTAAGGAAACTGCGACTCGGAGCGTTTGGAGGACTTGGCCGAGCTCAGGTGGCTGGCCAGTGAGTGGCTCAGGGCAGGAAGGATGGGGCTGTCTAGGGGTTCTCTTGAGGCATTTCATGCTCAAAACCACCGGTGGAAGGTTCTCCAAGTCTGAGTCTCCTTGCCCGTCTCTGGAGGCCTGATGCAACCCACGGATGTATGCACTGAGTTCCAAATATAGTTTAAAAAAACAGAAGTTAAGCAAACATCTGAAAACTAAGAGGTTTCATACAAAGAAGGAACTGCAGTTTCTCCTGATACCTGGGAGAACCTGGTCACCGGCTGCCATCCCATTGTGGTGGTGTTGGGCTGGAGACAGTCAGTGGCTCCTGCGCAGAGGGACAGAAGCTCTCAGAGGTGCGTGAGACTTATCCTCGTGGGTAGACAACGTGGAGATCGTGACCAAGTAATGAATGCCTCGTCTTGCTGTCCGATAACCTGCTGACCCACTGCTGACCCTGTCAGACTCTCCCCATACCCGGTCTTACGCTGCTTCCTCTTCCAGGAAGCACACTCACCATTGCCATACACACCCACCCCCCTCTACCCTGTCCAAGTCCCTCTTGGCCTTCAAGCCCAGCTCAGGGTGAACCACCTGGTCAGCCCTCTTTGGCCTTCTTCTTCCTAAGCTCAGACAAAACTTCTCAGGTGATTGACACAGGGAACACGTCAGAGCCAGAGGGGCCCCAGCTGGTATTTGAATGCACCCTCCCCCCTCCGTCTACAGGAATAAGATCAAAGCCAGCCGGGACCCTGGCCTGACCACGTCGACAACGCCACACCCACCCCTCCCCCCGGCCGGTGAGGCCTCTCCCTGATGACACTGCTACCCAAGTGCTCTCCTCATTTGCCCTTCATTTTTGGTTCTTCTGGAAAAACAATTTTTTTTTAAAGTACAGAGACTAACCAAAGGCCTAATTCCTCAACATCCAGAATTAGCAACTATTAACACTTGTCATATTTGTTTCATATATTAAGAACAGCGACAATTCTGGGCCCTGTCCCGCGGGTCTCTGCTGCTTGGCACCATCCCAATCCCATCCCATTGTCTCTTCCCGGAGGGAGCGTCTTGGCTGCGCATCTTTCCCATCCATGTTTATATGTGTGCTCTTACACACGCATGCACACGCAACACAGAGCACCTGTCACGCACACGCACCTGCGCAGACACATACCCCTCACACGCACGTGCGCACGTGTGGATGTGCACACAGTCTAAAGTTTTATATATGGTGTGGTTACATGCAAGTAACTAAATCTACATGAATCTCCTTTGCTTTTTATCCGTCAATCGTTGCATTTTTGAGGTCCGCGCACCCAACCCGGGAATCTAGCCTGGCCGCGAGGCATTCTGGGAGGGATGTACCAACTCTCTCGCGTCCCTACTCCCCTTTGGATGGGCGTTTACATTGTTTCCGATTTCTAGCTGTCACCAAGGATGAAGCTCGGCAGCCCTGCGCATCTCTTCCGGGACTCATTAAGGAGGCTTGTTCTAGAGTTTCATCTGTTTTCCGCTGTGTCCTGGGTCTCTCTCCCTAGGGGGGGCTGAGGCGTTCGGGGGCCTGCAGGGACTGTGTGAAGGTGCCCAGCAGAGCCCTCAGCCTGTGCCGGGCATTTTTCGTGAATGCGCTCCCATCTGCCCCAGTTCCCCAGTGAGGCTGGCACAGCCTGGGCACACCGTGCGCCCCCAGCTGGTGGGGTCTGCACTTGCAAGCCCCAGGCAGCCCCAGCCCACGGCCCGCTCCTCCCAGGCCCATTAAACCTCTCACTTCGCATTTCCTAATTCCTTTAAGAAATCCCAAACCTGTCTCCTTGGATAGAAATAAAAATAAATGCAATATCTATTGCTATCGCTTAAACACAAATTATAGTATTTTTTATTAAATACTGTGTTGTCAAATGCTTGACATTCCTCATAATAGATAAAAAAGCAACTAAAACTAGTTATTTTCTGTTACCTTAGAGGCTTGCAACATAGTTTGTAGTGTATTTACTTGTTATGTTCTGCTTGTCGCATTTCATTATAAGCATGTGAATTATTTTCCCTATTAAATTAAAATGCCATCTCCCCTCCCCCAGCTACCCTTGAGCTTTTATAAAAGGTGAGGGTCTGGAGAAGGGGGAGCTGGGAGGCGCCACCTGGAGATCAGGGCAGAGCTGACCCTGGAAGAGGCCGGCCCCACCCCTGTGCTTGGAGCTGGGGCCCTGGGAACCTCCCCTCTCCCCATGGACCCCTGGCTGTGGGCAAAGGCCACTTGCGTCACCACTCTGGCCTTACGTTCACCAAAGCCCATTTCCACACACTGTCTCTTGCCACCTTCATAGCAGCCTTGTAAGGCAGGCAGGCTGGTTCCGCTGTACCCATTTTACAGATAAAGAAATAGTTCTGAGAGAAGGAGCTTGCAAGCTGAGGTCAAGTTCGGCTACAGCCCTGTCTCTCACCCCTCCCCCACCAGTGCCACACTCTCACATTGACTGGGGGTCTCTGGGCACCAGGTACCTGGCTAGTCGTTCCACAGGCAATGTCTTGTTCCATCCAAAGCGTTCCATCCCTCTTTCCGTTTGTATGATGCTGCGGTTCGCAGAACAGAGAGAACTCACCCGTGGTTGTGTCACCAGTAAGTGCAAGGCCAGGGTTCGAGCTGAGTCTGTCTGACTTCAGAGCCCAGTTCAGACACAATAGTGGGGAGACCCCGAACCTCTTTGGGCTCACAGCCCCATTTTAGAATTTGATGAAACCTATCACGGGGGAGGGTGTGCATAGTTCTCATATAAACATTTTACATATAATTTCACGGGCTTCCCAGATTCTCTGTAGCTATCTCCGGAGGGCCCACACAGGTCCCCGCGTAGCAGGTCAGAAAGCGCCCTCTTGAGAGGAGGGAAGTCCGCCCTTTGGTGGTGTCCAGCCTAAACAAACCAAAACCTAACGAGATGCTGGACTCCCCGCCCCTGCCCTTCCTACATCCACTCTTCCCAGCAGCTGGGTGTCACTAGAATTTGAAATGGGCCCACATGGAACTCGAGAGAGTGGCATTTCTCCCAGTGCTGGGACAGGACCTGGTTTCCTCTGTGTCCGCGAGGGCTGGGAGGGCAGCTCAGTTACTACTGCCCCCCACCCACCCACCTGGCCGCTCCCCTCCCGCCCACCATGGCACTTCTTGAGAAGAGTTAAAGCCTTCAGGTCACCCGCAAGCCTCCAGGCCTATCCCTTCAAGAGCCCAGGTGGGTGCAGAACCTGGTGGAAATGTGTGGACACCTGGTTTGCTCACCTGTAAAATGAGAAGACCCTTTCTGAGGACTGCCATACCAACGATAGGGCTCTGACTCCTTGATAACTAAGGACGTCACCTGTTGCTACTCCTCTACCTACAGGTTTAGCTTGTGGGTCCCTGGCTTGACCTGTTCTTGCTGTTTAATCATACTGAGAACATCCTCAGGATTCCTGCTATCTTGATGTGTCTTTCGGCACCAGCCCCTCCATCATCTGAAAGCTTTGTAACAACACAGCACCTCTCATCTGAGGCTGCTCCCTTAACACAAATGCTTCCTAGAGCTGTGCTGATAACACTCAGCCATGCAGGGAGAGAGGGAGCTGATAAGGCTACCGGAACATCAGAAAATTATGCTTCTTGCATGCCACAGTAAAATCAAAGCACTAGGAACCATCTACAGGTGCCTACGGAGGGGAGATAAAAGAAAAAGGACCTGGAAAGTCTTTGGATGGAAAAGAGGGACTTAGATGAGAAGAATGTGGGCTTCGTGCATGGACTTTGTTGGGGTCCCAACATTGCTGCCAAGGTCATAGTGATGGAAGCAGTACCTTATTCATAGGCCAACGTTTGGAGTGGGTGTGCGTGGGGAAAGATGAGGCCAAGGGGAGGGATCAGCCTTGGGGGTGGGCAGACTCCACACTTGACATCTGCCTTGCTCATTTGGATACACTGTTAGCTTAGGTTTTGCTTGTTTCCTTTGGGGCTTCCCTCACCACCACTCCTCAAATCTCCTACAGCCCTTGAGAGGTAATTAAAAATCCACCAGAAATGAAAATGATCAGGACTGGTCATGGCACAAGAGCGATGAAGCAGTGAGGAGGTGACAAGGAGGGAAGACAAAGGCAGAGGGAAGAATATATGAAGAAGCCGAGATGGGGATGGAGGACAGGAGGGAGGCAGGGGTCCAGGAAACAGGGCATCCTTCCAAGTCCTTCTTGAAGACACTGGGAGAGTTTTGGACCCACAAGAGGGAGAAAGTGTGTCCCAGCCCCAGACAGAGGGATGGAGTGTTGGGCAAATGTTCTAACTTATCCAGGGGCCAAGCCATACATGCTGGAATCTCATATCTCATCTCCTCCCTCATTCTTAGCAACCCCAGTCCCAGATTTTTCAGTCTGAAAAGGCATTATGGCTTTCCTCAAAGCCAGCATCCCCATGATAGATATTTTGGTCAAACGTCATTGCCATCCTCCTAGATTTTTCATGACTTTTCTGTTTCAACCCCAGGTCTATCTCCCACATGCTCATCCTTCACTGGAATTATCCAGAGCCCCTCTCAAGACTACAGCTGGTTGGCAGCTCCTGCCAGTGCACTGGGGAGCTCAGCCCCGTTCAAGTTCTCCTTCTCATGCAAGAAACCCTAGCCAGCTGGCAAGGTCTCCCACACAGAAGATGAAGTCGAGACCGCTCACTCCAGAGGTGCCCTCTTCTCCCCACGGCCGGCTCCGTTCTCCCCTGGGATGTGGTGCTCTCTTGGAGAACATCTTGATGTAGATGAAGGGTGCTCCACAAATCAATATATCATAAGTCAGCTGGACAGCACTCAGGTAGGTAAATGCATGTGTGTTATTCACTCAGCGAACCCTCCTAAAAAAGATAATACACTCAGTATCTCACCGCGCTGACATATTTCAACTCAATTGATAATGGGCCAGGATTGAGCACAGCTTAGAGAGTGAATTACCTTTTAGCCATCCCTTCAAGTTTAGGGTTGCAGTCACCAACAAAATCAATGTCGAAGGATTCTTGTTGTCTCGGGCAATACCTACAGTGACTCCTAATGAAATAAACCATCGAAGGCTTTTAATCAGAGCACCTGCCTGAAAGGAGGAAGCCATCCGGGAGGAGGCTGGGGCTCTAGGGACCTGTTTTCCCCTCACCGGTCAACGCATGAGTGATTCTTTAATTGTAGTAATGATGCGCTTACCCTGGACCCAGACGCTCAGGCAGCAGGAGGCAGCAATTCTCTGGGGCACAGAGCTGGCGTGACCTCAGCTGGGGCTACCCAGGTCCCCAAGCAGGGCTGTATCACCAGGGGCCATGGCAGCGCCTCCAGGTTAAGGGCCTGTTTTACTCCCAGACATGTGATAAATCTCTATCGAAAGAAAGCCCTGCAATAAAGGGGGCCTTGCTCTGTGTCTGAATCCCAGGGTCAGTGGGATGAAAGTCGGAGGCACTGCTGCCCGGCTTCTACCCCCCCCTCCACCGCCCCCGCTCTTCCCCTCCCTGCATCCCTCTCAAAAGTCAGTTAACATCACTGTTAATAAATTAAAATATTAGGAAGCTCAGAGAAATTCAGAAACAATCACGGTTGATCTAGAAGCTGTCTGCAAAGGCTTGCTTTCGTGGCCACTTGTCCCCTCCCGGGCATGTGTGTGGCTTGCGTCTCTAACACATTCATTCCTCCTTCTCTCAGGCTCCTTCCCCAATTTTCTTTGGAAATCCATCTTCTCTCACTCCTGTGGCTGAGAGCGCTCTCCCTGCAGCCCGTCCATCTGTCTGTCCTTCCTTCCCTTTCCTTCCTTCCTTCCTTCCTTCCTTTCCGTTTTCTTTCTTTCTGTTACAGGCGACCAAGGAATCCTCATGGAATTCTCCCACCTACAAGGACATAAGCCATGAAGTTTGGGAGACACGACTTCTGCTATCTGGGGAGGAAGCCCTTCCAGGGAATCCAACGGGAGAGGCCCCAGAGTGACCGTGACATCAGTCCAAGAGGCTGCTGGCTTCTGAGCACTCAAACATAAATTTTACCAAGAGCCTTTAAACAAGCCCTAGGAAAGTGTGATGGGCACAGATGGGGAAGGAGACTGCTTTTCTTGGAAGGCAGTATGGAAAGAGAGTCACCGGTGGAGCTGGTCATACTTAGAGGCCCCTGGTCTCTTGAAGTCCCGTTTTCCTGATCTTTGGTGATGGTGGATACAAAGAGGAGTTTCCGCTATGGATAGCTTTGCTGAAGCCCTGGTGTGCCTAGAATGGCCAAGGACGAGTCTCCGACCAGCCGGTAACCCCTAACTCTTCCCGTGAGAGGCTCTTCAAGTCCCCAGAGCAAAAGTGCTCATATTCACCCAGGATTGGACCGATAGAGATGACAAATAAGGTAAGGCAGGCAAGACAGTAGGCTGCACTGAGCCAAAGTCAGCCCAACAGTGTCCAAATTCTCTCTCTTCCCTTGGGTCTGTGTGGAGGTCCCCTCGATGTCTAAGGACCCAGACCCTGGGAACCCCCACCCAGGCCCTCTCTTTTGGGGCCAATGCCAACAGGAACATTGAGTGAAACGGACGCACAGCCGCAGACCACATGCTTCCCACACGGTCCCCGAGCAGGATGCTGGTAGAGCGCCCACCGCCCTTTGTCTACCCTGGTGATGAACGGTTGTTGACACGACTAAGCAAAGGCATTATTAGTAGATTACATCTGAGAGGCTGGACTCGTGCAGAAAGAGGCCAGCAAGAGCCCTGGGCCTCACTCGACTCCCAATTACGCCACAAAAGCCTAAACCACCAGGTCAGGGATAAAAGTGAATAAATGTTTCTAAATTCTTATCTTAAACACACTTAGGCTTAAAGCTATTTAACTGGGGCTTTAAAAGCATGTGAGCCTGGCGGAGCCCAGCTACCTGCCTCATTCTCTCGCTCTTATTTTTGCTTTTATCCTTTTAGTCTTGAAGAAGCCTAATTAGAAGCTTGAACAGGGCTCTCTCTCCCTGCCCTTAAATCAGTAATTGGCTTCAGTGCAGAGACTGTCAGGAAATTAACACATCACAACATGACAGCTGTTAATTTTTTCTCCTTATTTGTCATATGAATCACCGCTGATTTGCCGGAGTGCATAACAAATTAGTGGGCTGTAATCAGCGGCCTCTCTTCTGTGAGCTGTACCTTCTCTCTTTTTTTTTCCTTTTCTTCTCCCCCCTCTCTTTTTCTCTCTCCCCCTAAAGTCCATTACTTCACTGCCTCAGCCGAGACGACTGTTCCTAGGTGTGTCATTGTCAATAAATCAGAATAAGCAAATGCTAAAAGCGCAAGAAGCTCTTTAAACTTTGATGAAGGCTTTTAGTTACATTTTTAAACTTACACTCATAACTGGAATCTTTTTTTTTTTTTAAATTGTCACTCCCTGGTAGTGATAGACTGTCAGGTTTCCAGTCATTTCCTCATCCAACGTGCCAGGGAAGGTGCAACTCCAAGTGTCACTGGTGCAGGTTCTGGCTGCTGATGGAGAGAGGGTGTGGGGGAGGTGTTAGGAAAGGTGGGAGCTGGGGACGGTATCAGAGATTCCGACAGGGTCAGACCAGAGGTCTTTCCTTTCTGAGTGAGGGATTTGGAGGAGAGAGACAAATTGGAGGAAGGGGAGGTGAGCAGACAGGGCAGGAGGAAGAGAAATGGACATGGAAACTTATCATCCCTGACTCTTGTAACTTGACTCATGGTCCACCAGGAATTGGACACCTGAGAAGGTATGTGAGCTTCGTTGTACACCTCTGTAATGGCGGCCAGGACCACTGAACAGGGTCACAGGATCCGGGACGTTATTCTTCGCTCAGCCCCTTTGGTACACCTTACACCTGATATTTGTGGCATCCAGGGAAGAAAAAAGGGGTGATAGGAAGGGTGATAGCTACGAGGTGGCTTCACAACATGGGATTCTGCTCCAGGCTCCGAGATTTGGCAAACACGTCTGTGTTCTTTGCATCTACACTGTGGATGGGGAAGGAAGAGGAGCTTCTCTCTTCTCGGCCTGGACTTTTCTGGACTGAAGAGTCCTTGTCTTTCTAACCAGAATCCATCAGGTAGTTAGTGGGAGCTTCATGTGGGGGCTCAGCTTCTCAGGGCTCTGTCAGCATGTTCTCTTGGATACTGTAGACTGATGATGGACCTGAGGTGAGAAGATTTTAGAGATGAATTTCTCCTTTTTTTCTTTTCTCACTTATCCATCCACCAATCCATCCATCCATCCATCTGTCCATCCATCCATCCATCCATTCACCCATCCATCAGCCCATCCATCTATCCATCCATCCACCCACCCATCCATCCATTTATCCATCCATCCATCCATTCACTCATCCATCCATCCACCCATCCATCCATCATCCAACCTTCTTTCCTTCTAGCCTGCTTTCCTTCCTTCTTTTCTTCTTTTATTTTCCTTCCCTCCTTCATTTATTCCTCCCTTCCATCCATCCATCCATCCATCCATCCATCCAGGGTGCTTTGCATGGAGCCGCAGGGCATGAGCCCAGCAGGTGAACAAGTGGAAAAGAGGGAGGGAGTAGAGGATGGGTCTATCTCAAGACAGAACACAGGGAGGAAAATCATAGCCTTAGAGAAACAAAACCATTAGACCCAAACCCCCGTCTGCTATCTCAGGATGCCTTCTCAGGTGGGATGTGGCGGAAGACTGGAAGGGCTTCGCGCCCTCAGTCATCACCATCAGCAGATGGGCTATTCTGTCTACCATATTGGTCTTGCTTACGTTTTTCCCAGGAATTAGTCTAAAGACTTTCTTGTGTTGAATTCTAATTTTCCCACTTGAAAATTGGCTTTAGTTCAGTTTATCAAACACTTGTCCAAGACTCTCAGGCACTAAACTCTAGTTTAGGAACCAGGAATTCAATAAATGAGGATCTATTATCTTGGAATATCTGCACTTCTTAGCAAAACTGTAGAAATTTTAAAAGCATTAAGAAAAACTCAACACCTGGGACTTGGAACATACATCCTACCCACTGTTCTTTTCCTGTCCTGAGGGCTAAGATGCCCTATTCTGAGAGACACAAAGCTGCCCTCCAAACATCAGCCATTGGAGGTGATGGGCCATGAGGTCTGGCTGGGTGAATGCCATCGAAATTTTTTGGAAATAAAACAATTGTCCTTTTCCCCCATGTTTTACTAGTGATACCTGATACACATTCAACATGTTTAAACACAGTTTAAGATGCTACATCTTATAAAAATCTCTGCTGAGAAAGTTTCTCTCTAATGTCATTATATAAGCTCAAAGAAAGGGTTTTTAAGTAAAATGCCAATTTGACAATTACTCTGTCATATACCAATTTAAGGGAAAAAAATCACTTATCCATTATACGATGTGGAACGAGTTTCCTGATAGAGACTTGGATTGACAGTCGGAAAGTAGGAGCTTCACAGAAGCAGCAGTTGGGGGAGTTTGGAGATTCCATGACAAAGCAGTCCACCTGCTTTGGGGCACAGAGTTCCTGGCTGGTCAGAAGCCCTGAAGGAGTAGGACTCCTGGGCACTGGGCTCCACTGGGTGGATGCCTCTGGAAACAATGGACCCTGATCCACTGTTTCCAACACTCAGTGAGAATCCAAAATAGAGATGAATCTTTCTGCTCACTGACTGGCTCTCTAGGACTCAATAGAGGAGGAAGCGTTCTCTTCCCTGGCTCATGGATATCTCGGCCACATGCTGACGTCACTGCATCTCCATCCCTGACCTCCAGTCATCCAGCCTCCAGGTTCCTTCCAAATTGCTATATGGAGGGTCTGTTCCTTGATGAACAAACCTCCTTTCATCTCCCTTCTATCTTCAATTCCTTGTTCTACTGTGGGTGAAGCTCTGGTCTTGGCAATGCGCTCTAGGGACAGGCTTCCCCTGCAGTCCTCTGTGGTGGCAACTTTCCCTTCTTCCACACCCAGGGTACATCAGGAGAAAGAGCTGGGAACCATTCCTACTTCTACCCCTGGAGATAAGCACCATCTGCCTGTGCTATCCTTCACCTCTTGCAACCCCTAGCATTTACCAGGCTCCTGGGCACCTTTCTCATTCATCAGACACCATGGAAACTGGGTCAGCATCTCTCCCTACTCCCAACCCCTTGTCATCATTGAAGGGGACCTGAGCCTTAACCCACCACCCATCACTGTTGCCTTACAGATGGCTCGTCCACCTGTTAATTTCCAGAGACCTGCATCCATGCCACATTAGCCATCTAGGTCACTGGTCACCCCCAGGTGGACTATACCCTCTCCTGGAAACTATGACTCTCAAGTCTTAAAGGCCAGAGGCATCACATTCTCAGCCCAGGGTCCTGTCCTGGTTCCCTCAGAGATTTCCTTATTTTATACATTTTCTTCTATTTTACTGGGATTTCCAGGCCCTTGGTACCAATACTACCTTCCTGCCTAGCAATGCCTTCTGCGTTTGATTCTTCATCTTGTCTCTATGTCCTTTCGTTTCAACCATTCTCACATGAGGTTTCTCCACACCACCACTCTTTTCATTTTCCGTGCTCCGCCCTGGCAAACTCCCAGTCCCGAGTCAATCCTTTTTCCTCCTTTCTTTATACCCACTCTGAATGTACAAGCCACGCTGGAGGAAAAAAAAAAAAACACTCTTCTACAAATTGGTGACCCTAGAAACCCAAGGTCTCCAGGCTCAGCTGAGCCTTCTGCACTGTGTATCACTCCTCTGAGACTTCCCCATCCAACTCTCTCTCCAGAATTTCTCCAGAATAAGAAATCATCCCAAGAGATGCTTTCAGAACTTCTCTATGGTTTTTCATCTCCTACCCTTCTTCCATCCCTCCTCGTATGGGAGGTTAATCGTCTCACTTTGCCTCTGCTCCAAATTTCTTCCACTTCTGCTCCCTGCATGTCGTGGCTTATAAGATTCACTTTTCTCTCCTATATTTTCAAACATCTCCCACTGTCTTCTCTTTCTGTTCCTTCCTTAATAAAAAGTTAATAAAACTTAATTTTTAAAAATCCCCTACAGCCCTAAGCAGCTTCTTGCCATCACAACGAGCCAAGTTTCTGAAAGAGTGGTCTACAGTCGCTGTCCCCACACCCCCTGCAATGAACTCATCACAGATTGGCAGCTTCTCCTTCCATCTCATGGAAACTCATCGTACCAAGATTGCCGGTGTGCTTGTAGATAAGGATGCTTTTCAGTTCTCGGTTAACCTGATTTTTTCTGCAAGCATGAGGGAATAACTACTTCTTAAAAGTTTGACTTCCAAGATACAACATCCTGGATTTTTGCTACCTTTCTGAACATCCTTTTCTGGGCTCCTTAATAGATTTCTCATGATCTTTCCATTACAGATGCCATTTCCTTGGGATTTCTTTTTTCTCTCTTTTCACTTTACATACTCTGTGGGTGAATTCGACCTCTCCCTTTGGCTTCAAATATGACTTCAGATCTAAATTTTCTGGGCATCTACCCTTGGATATCTCACAAGTCCCTGCAAGGTGAACCTGCCACCTGTCTCCCTGTCCTCCTCTGCCTTGGATTCTTTGTCTAAAGATGAAGGACCAGAGGCCACCCTAGATTCTTCCTTCCCTAAACCATTGTCTACTCAGCCACCAAACTGTGTCCATTATCGCCATTACCACTGCCATGGCCGGGTCCTCACCACCACTCTCTCTCACTCGATCAATTCAACGGCCTCCATATTGCCTGCCTCCAATATGTCTAATATATCTTTCACACTGTAGCCAGAGTCGTCTTTCTCAATGCAAATCTGACCTTGCAACTTGCATGCTTAGTCTCTGTTGCAGACTCCCTCCATCTTTGACATGTTTTCAAAGACCTTCCTGATGGGACTCACCTGCCTTCCTAGGGTGGGTCATCGTTGGCCACCGAGACCACGTGTCCTACTCTGGAAACACTGAACTCACTCAGTTTCCTCAAAGTGCTCAGTTTTATCCTGTCCCCCAACCACACACCCCAGAGCCTGGGACTGCATTCCTTTCTCAAGCTAGCATAGCAGCCTGATGTGGTAGTTCCTGTCACATGGCCTTGCCGGGGTGTCTGTTGCCACACCAGGCCCCACTTCCGGGTAGACAGGATACCATGTCAGGGCAGAAAACCACATGCTCATTGCTGGATCCTGTCCCAAGCACAGTGCCCTGCACAGGCACGATCTGTGGGCACAGTGCCAGGCTTGGGTGGACCTTTCTATCCCCTGAAAGTCAGTCTATATCGTGGGCTCCATAGTTTGGAATTAAATTGATCATCTGAACATCTTTCAGTTTTTATCAAATTTTCTAAGACATCAGGGTAAATAGAAGCATTCCAAAGTAACAACTTGTAAGTACCTAGGGTTATTTCTCTCTGCCTGGAGCTAACCAGCTGGTGACTGCCATCTCTGAGCAGATGTCTGGCCCCGCCTCGACCCTGCAGGGCCCTGCCCAGGGCTACAGCCCTCACATATTTCTGAACCCACTCTGCGGTTCTGGAGGGGGCCGCTCAGTTAGGATTCTTTTCAGTTCAGCTGTTCCTGAAACCTCAGAGTCCACAGAGGGGGGGGGGGGGAAACCAACTGAGAAATGATTTCCAGACCCAGAGTGGAGCACAGTGAGCTGAGGCTGGGAGGAAGAAGAAAGAAAGTCAGTCTGGGGGCAGCATCCAAAGTCGGTCTGTGCTGTTAAGGCAAAAATAAACAGAGGCACGTAAAAACCAAACAAGGCAAAAATGCTCCTTAGCCAGGCCAACCCGGCCCAGGCCACCCACTTTGCCGGATTCACTAGGTCAGGGCAGATTCACTCCCCCTGGGGCCCCACCCTTCCCTGCGCTCCCTGCAGGGCAGGCAGGGCTACAAGGTGGAGGAGGAGAGACCAGCCCAGCCCAGTAGGCCCCTTCACAAGAGGCTCAGTGAGGGGCTTCGGCAGCAAATCCAGCCAGAGGGTGGGAGTGGGCGAGTTCTCTACCTGCTGCCTCAGTTTCCCCGTTGATAAGAGCAGCACCGTTTTCCTGGGTCCATTTACCCTAATGAATCTCAAATGGAGGTTAGGGTGGATCAGGAACTAGCAGAAGGGCCGAACTTTGGAAAAGGCGAATCCAGAGTCTATTATCCCTTTATAACGAAAAACAAATATTGCTTTCCCATGAAACTTTAGAGAAAGTGAAGTCCAATCAAGGCAGCTGGCCTCCTCGGGGAACATGGAGACGGAGTCCTCAGCAGCCCCTGCAGCCACTCCGAGGGCCAGCGATGGAGGACAGGGGAACTTCACTGTTGACTGACTTTTCTGTCTCTCCCACCAGAAGGGAAGGGGAGATTTCACCACTGTGCCCCCAGCACCTGGGCCTGGGCCTGGCACACAGAGGATCTTTGTTGAAAGCACTGATGAATGGGAGAGAGAATGAATGAGCATAAACCCCCCAGGGACAGGGACCATGACTGGACTTGACACAGGGTTCACGGACACTGAATATTGGTTGTGCTTTGTTTATCAGAACAGAGCATAAGTGAAAAGAAAAATAAGAACTTTATAAGGAAGCTTTTCTAGAGGGAGGTTTGTGTTCTCAAATCGAGACACCCAGGGAGGCAGGGAGGTTGGCCTGGAGCCTCTGAGCCTGACAGACACCAGGCTGTGGCCAAGCCGAGGTCTCTGAGCCGCAAGTACAGGCCCTGCCCAGGGTCTCCCCTGCGGTGGGCCTCAGGAAGGCTGCCCCCTGCCTCGGGAAGCTGGCCCGGAGTTCGAGTCCTAGGACCAGGCCTTCTGGGCCTCCCACCAGGAGGGCAGGGACCTTTCCTCTTGAAGGCCCTCCACCCTGCTGCTCCCTCTGCTCTCAGCGGCCACCCCACATTCACTCTCCTCTCTGGCTCCCAGAGTCCCCCTGTTCACATGTTTCTGGATTGTGGGCAAAATGGAGGGATAGGTGTCACGTGAATAATGGGGGTGCAGGCACCCAGTGAGATGCCTTGGTTTTCAGCCCTTGGAGGAGCCAAGGAAGCTTTTGGTAACTCAGGAAAGTAGTGAACTCCCAGAAAGTCAGCCTCTCCTTTCAAGACCCAGCTCAAGTGTCTCCTCTTCCAGGAAGCCTTCGCTGCTCCCCAGCATTTGTGAGGTACACCCCTCCCCCTGTCTCCAGACCTCGGTTCCGTCCCTCTGCAGTGCATTCATGTAGTCCCTCTGGGTGGGACCACACAGGCTTCCCCAAAAGGATGATGTCTGTTCTTCTTTGAAGTACACACGGTGCCTGGCTCTGAGAACCCAGGTCCTTGGGAAATTCTCAGGACAAGGGGGCAAGCTTCTCAGCACCTTTAGGACCAGAGATGCAAAAAGAGACCAAAGAGATGCTTTCCGTGAGGCTCAGGGCCCAGAGCATGAAGACAAGGACAAGGCCCCCTACAGGACTGAAGAATGCGGCCTTCCCCTTTCTGGGCCTCTGGACCTGGAGGCCCTTGCTCTGCCCTGCATCGTGTCCCCCTGAGGTCAGACCACATGTCCTGTGTTAGATAAAGAGGAGCTAAAGGAGCAGGTGCAAATAAGGTAAGAGGAACGCAAACCTTTGTTAAAAGTGCCCACCCCTGATACAGGGAATGTCTATTTAATCAATGCCCTGTTTGACCCAGAGTGCAGGACTTGTTCGTCTGGACCCAAGTGTGTAGACACGCCTGAAAAGCAGAACTCATGCCCAAAGGGCTGGCCTGAGTCAGTCAGGAGGGAGGGGTAGGGAGATAGGGCGAGGTTGTGGGCCTGCCTCAGGGTGTCTCTTCACATCTCCTCCCTCCTCTTCCCCATCTCTTCTCATCACAGGCCTTTTGGGGGGCGGTGGGGCACAGGTTGGGTTTCCTGGGGAGAGGGCTCTCTTGTTCATGAGCACACTTGGGATTGCCATGGAAGGCAAGGAAGGGGAGCAAGGGATGGGACTGGACAGAAGAGGATGCTGAGTGGTGAGGCCATCCCAGTGGAAGGCCTCCCAACATGGTGGAGGGTTCTGAGGATGGGAGGACCCTTCAGAGCTGTCCAGCAACAGGGCGACAGTACAAGGCCTTCACACTCCCACCCCCGGCTCAAGCAAGCCTGGGATAGCACTGAACCTTGGACAGGGCTGTGGTCTTCAGCCAAGGAAATCCTGTGTGGGGTCTACTCCAGCAACCGGGGAAATATGACCTCTCCTTATGAAGGGGGTCTGGGCAGTTCATCCGGGCATCCCCCACATAATGATTAAAGGGCATCAACCCACTCATCATGCCTGGCTTAGGGAGCAGGGGAGTCAGGTATCAAATTTAAGACTATTGAACTTGAATGAGTCACACCTGACAAACAAAGACTTCTGATCTGGAAGCTCTACCCCTTCATTGATCAGAAGGGAATCGAGGCCTGGACAGGGGAAGGGGGTGGCTCAGGTTCACATGTAAGTCACTGTGGGTCCAGGAGGAGAGCCCAGTGGTTCTGTCTCCTGTGCTAAGGTTGAGTTACTGTCTTTCTGATCTAAGCCTTGCAGAGGACGACGTCCCTCTGCACCCAACACCACACGTGAAGACCAAAGCTTCAGATCTTTTTGCACTTCCACAAAACAATGCAAACCAGTGAGGCTTCATGGAGTTCACAGTGGATGTTCAGTACTGTCCTCAGCCACAGGGAAGCAAGAGAAAGAGGACTCAGGTTGGTTGCCTTCAGTCTAGGAGACAAGAGGCGTGGTCAGCAAGCAATGCAACTGGCAAATCAGAAGAAAATTCCCAAGGGAATACACTCATACCCCAGGGTCAAGTCCAAGCAGCTCAGGGTGGGTCTGAAGCAGGGTTATGGATGAAGCTCGGGTATAGGCTTTTTGGCCCCAAAGTACTGGAAAGGTCTCAAGAAAGATGAACAGGACAGAAGTATCAGTCAGGGCAAGTGGTCCAGACACCTCGGCCCCTCACCTCTCCGCCGAGCTCGAGGTGGGCAGGGAAATCACGGTGAGTGGGGACAGAATTTGGCCAGATGGTCACTGGGGAGAAGCCCTTCCCTGCGAGTCCAATCAATGAGTGGTCAAACCGGAGGGCAGAGATTCCTTGATGCTCCCGTGGTACCCAGAGGCCTGCAGGGGCGCTCAGAGGTGGAGGTTGTGGTCCAGGAGGAAGCCATTCACCCAAGGGCAGGCCATGGTTGCAGGAAGGGACATCAGGGAGCCAGAGGGAAGCCCAGCTGGAGGGACGTCCACTCTGTAAATATCACCGGCTGAAGCCTGTGACTCCTGGGGAGTAGGAGCTACCCGTCTGTACTCAGGGATTTCCTCTGACTACTATCCAAAGAAGCCCAGTCATTCTCTGTCATATTTGCCTCTTTGTATTTTCTTCTGAGCATTTATTACTTTCTGAAATTACTTTGTCACCGTCTATGTTTGTCTTCCCTCCTGGAATATAAGACAGGAATGTTATCTGACGACGGTACCCAGCACAGGGCCTGGTACACAGCAAAAGTTCAGTAAAGATTTCATGAGTGAGTGAATGAACAGGCAAACCAGTGAAATTCATTGCCTTGTGGCTAAGGCCCAAGAGAGAAGCTAAATGAATAACATTCATTTTTACAAACGGATAACCACTCAGCCCAGAAATCCAGCAGAGCTAGCCCTACTCGGTTCCTGGCAGGGAGACTCAGATCCAATTTGGAGCAATGACTGTTTCCTCCCAGTTTCAGGCACTGGATTCACTGTGATGAATGGCCCAAGCTCCTCGCTGCATTTCATGGCAGACCCTGGTCCAGGTGGAACTGCAGCCAGGTGGCTCGTGGGAGCCCTGGAATATGACTTCTGGATAGACCACAAAACCTGGAGAAGCCAGCGCCGTTCCAGATACATTAACTTGGAATCCCCAGGAAGAGCACACTTCTGGTGAGGGAAGGGGAGGCTCTCCCCTCTCCACCAGCACGAATCGCCATGGTTAATCCTCATCCCAATGAAAGAGTCTTGCCTGTGCATCCAGAGAAGCTCCATCAAGGTTGGGGCCAGGGCCCAGTGCAGAGAGAGACAGCTCCCCAGAGCAGCTGTCTCAGGTTATGGATTGTGTGGGGTTGTCCTGGAGCCGCTGGGGGCTCGTGCAGCCCCTGTGGCCACCCAGCTTGGCTCACCTGCATCTCCAGCTCCAGTCTTTACTCTCAGTACAGACACAGGAGGCTGTGTCTCTGCCCCCAAAACAAATAGGATGGGGCTCCAGACAGTCCAAGATGCCCATTGAGCCAATGGACTTTTTACCTTTTCAAATGCATCCTCCCTCCCTCGAGCGCCTGTGTCCCCTCTCCACCGCCACCCTCCCTGCTCCTTTTGTCTCCTGCTCTCTTTATTCCTCAAGCCTTTGACTGAGAAAGTCCTCCGGGTCCTAGAAAAGTCTCTGCTTTTTTTTTTTTTTTTTTGCCTCTCTCTGTCTTAGCAGTGCTGGGGGTTTCCTCTGGACTCGCAAACTCACCATCTCCCTTCCTGTGACTGCTTCTAAATTCCCGTCTGAGTCTTTCCCTCTCTGCTACGTCTGAAGGGTCAGAGCAGTGGTCCTCAAACAGCAATCCATGGACTAGTGTCCATTCAGAGTAAAAAAGTTAAATAAATAAAAGCTAACAAATAACTTTTTTTTTAATTAAGCTACATTTATTGACTCTAACGGACTATCAAGACATAGGTTCCTATTTGGGAAGATTTTCTTTTTTTTTTTTCCTCAACAAAATTGAGATGGTTGCTGTTTACTTCCAGGCACTCACCCAACCAAATACAAAGCTGGGGACCTCAAAGTGGAGACAAATAGGTCTCACCATTTTTTATAATGTTTATGGTCCTGTGAAGCCCAAGAAACCCACAAACCTGCAGGCTACAGGGAATCCCTCCCTGACTGTTTCCCTTCTACCTGGAGTTCCTGATGCAGAAACCCTCATTGTCAACTTCCCCAGGTCCGACATCCCATAAATGAGTTCTCTCAGCAATCCTGTCCTCATCAAAGGCACCACTATCATCTTGAACCTGGAATCTCCAGCCTGGACACCTTGGGTTCGCCCCTCATTCGATGGACCACGTTCTTTTTCCTCTGCCTCTCTTGGCTCCATCTCTCAGACTGGAGGCAGTGGGGTGGTGCCCAACAAGACACAAACTGGGAATAGAAGAGTGGGGTTTTTTTCTTCTTTCTTAGGCCAACATTCACATAAGTGTGTCTCAAAAGATTTGACCACACTGATGCTGGATTTGCAGTCTTACATGCCAACGCTTCTCCAGAGCCAGGGAAGGCATCCCCTTCTGGCTGGCTGGTCCACTTGGGCTTTTCCTGGCCCCGCCCCTCCCTGCTGTGCACACCTGGCTGGCTCCACTCATGAGTGTTGCCTATCATTGTACCTACCTGTGTTGCAGCCCCTACATTAGTCCCATCACCCTTTTTTTCAAAGAATTTCAGCTCATGCATTCTGCACAGAACTGCAGGTAGACTAATAGCGAGAAAGTCGCAGCTCAGCTTCCTCTGGGCTTTAGGTCTTGCCTTCCCCGTCTGTGGAATGGGGCTATGATCTTTATCTCTGGAGCACGATGAAATAAAATGGAGACGTGCTTTTTTTTTTTTTTTTTAATGCTTTGAGCTCCTTGGAGAGCAGGTAACATCAAAATTCAAGGTGTCATTATTAGAGAGTAAGAAATTTCGTTCTGTGCTAATTAAACTCACACCTTACCACTTTACACACAGGGGAGAGGCAGCATGACAGGGTGACTTGCTACCGAGCAGGAAGGGTTCTGCCTGTGAGCACAAGACAGGCTGAGTCCTCCACCGCCGCTGCGCCCGGGCCGTGATGTGCGTGTGCATCTGCCTCCCGCTCCCCGCCTCGCATCCAGCCCGGACTCCGACATTTGCGGGAGAGGCTGATGGAGCGCTGGGCTCCACACAGAGCACTGACTGTTCTCTGCACGTGTGAGGAAGTTGTCAAGCTGAGGTCAGGCAGGTGAAGATTTAGGAAGGCAGGCAACAAAGTTTCCCCGCCACTGGGTTGCCACCGCGTACGGAAACGCCTGCAGGACGCAAGCGAGAAAACAGGTTATTTCTTTTGCGATGGCTTTAGCATCCCTCTGGGACGCAGACGCGGTCTTCCTCCAACACCCGGAGGCTGCCGGCAGGGCTGGCTCCGAGGACCCGGAGGGCCACCGAGGGAAAGTGGGCGCCAGCGCTATTGATCTGGTTGCCCTAGCGGAAGGGATGATTGCGGGAGAAACACTTTTTTTTTTTTTTTCCTGCTTTTTCCAGGGCCAAAGAAGAGCCTATCCATGGAAGGTAATGGAGCTGTCACCGAGGAGAGAGAAGTGGAAATTCACGGTTCTCTTGTGAGGCAAAGACATCTGTGTTATTGCGCCCTAAGCCAATAGTTTTTAAAACAAAGTCATAAAACAAGCTACTGTATGTAAGAGAGGTGCAGGCTAGGCAGGCTTCCCTCACTCTGTGTGGGCTTCTGAAAAGAAACAAACCTTAATGGGGGGGAAGGTGGTACAGGACACAGACCCCTGGAATGGAGGTTGGAGCTGAGAGACGGGGTCCCCTAGTGCCACGCTGCCCTCCGGAAGGAAGGGGCCTGTCTGCACCGCAGGGGAGAGAGGCACAGCCATGCCTGAGAGAAGGCACTAGGTGGCAGGGACAATGAGGGACAGGAAAGATGCAAGGCCTTGGGCCACCTTCGCCGCAAGCCCAGGAGAGGTCGCTCCTAGACGTACGTCATGAAGCCGTCACCGTGGCGCACACCTGTGCCGATCACCGACGCCCACAAACATCCCCCTGATCAATTTTCAAACCAGCATCCTTGTTTTCAGATGAAGAGAGAGTAGCTTGGAGGGACCCTTTGGTTGGCCAATGTCAGTGTGAGTCTTCTGACCTCAAATCCCATGTCATTTTTAAAATTTTTTTAAAACACCTTCTTTCTTCATCTTCTTTATCAAGATGAGTCTGTCTGCACATCCCTAAGGCCCACCCCACTCCAGTGCACAGCGAGGTACCCATGCCATGGAAAACATCAGATAACTGATGTGTGTTGTCTGTTAGCAGGGCCTGCTCAGATCCTGTCTACAGCCTGTGGCTTGACTAGGAAGACATGAGCAAATGGACCAACCAACCAGCTGGTGAGTTGTCCTCCTTATCTGTTTCTAAGGGATAAAATGTGGGCCTTAGGGTCACTGAATTCAGAGTTGGAAGGAGCCTTAATGCAACCACACATGAGCCTGAGGACCTGCCCCCCATGCAGGTGACAGGTGAGAGGTGACAGTCCAGGTTCTGTGCACTAGAGAGGGTGTGGACCCCGCCCTCACAGTTGCTGTGAAGGGCACTAGCTACCTTTTTGTACCAGGTTGTCCCTCCACGTGACCTGGGTCTGGATGAACATCAGAAGTGCAAAGATCCATAGACTGGCCAGTGACCCCTGACCCTGCATCAAAAGATGAGCTGAGCCAACATCCTTTCAGGAATGGGAGGAAGAAAACTATTGGTGGGCAGAGGCAGGAACTGGTTTTAGGTAGGTCTGATCAAAGCCAGAGCCATAGGGACAAGCCAGAAACCATTGCCAGCTGAAGTTTTGAGGAGTAGAAACTTTAAGAAGGAAAAGAAGCCAGTGGGATGCAGAGTGGAATGCAGTAGACCAAGGAGGTGGGCTGACCCAGGCTACAGGGGAGTTCCACCCCAGGGTCACTAAGGTGGTCAGATCCCAGCTCAGACCAGTATGAGTGGGGCCAGGATGGCTTCAGACAGTTGCTCAGACAATGATATGGGCTCCTTCACTGCTGGTGGTACCGAGGGATCCCTGCCTGATTCCCAGGACCTAGGGCTTCACGTAGGAATGCTGTGTTTGAGCCTCACCACTGCCTCTATAGCTGGGTAACTTTTGGGGAAGCCTGGCCTCTCTTATGGCTCAGTGTTCCCCATCTATGAAATGGAAGCACGATGCCAACCCCACCTACTTCAATGTGGTCGGGAAAGAAAGAGCAGATTGCAGGTGAGAAAAGGCTCTCAAAAAAATTTTTTAAACATGTAAATATAAGAGTTAGCATCCATTTTCTTAAAAAAAAAAATGATCTGTGATGATAGTTTAGACATGAAATGAGTCAAATGGGTCCCCTGGGACCAAGTGGACACAGTTCAGTGGAGACAAGCTTCTTCCATGGCATGAGGACAAGTGGTACGACAGACACCGTGGTGGCCCATCTGTTCCCCAGGAGCAGTGAGTGTGGGTAGCAGCTCTTAGTTGCCCCTTCTCTGGAGAACTGCTCTTTGCCATGGGAGCTACCCCTGAGAAACTGTGCCCCCGTCTCCCACCACTATGGCAACCACAACCAATGACTGACTGACAGAAAAGGCCAGGCATTGGTCTCCAGTTGTGGTTGGCCTCTCCCCACAGACCCAAGACTAGTCCACCCCTGAGACCCTGTCTTGTTGGGATCTTCCTCCTGCCCTGCCCTGCTCCCTCCATCTCCTCAGGCTCTGCTTCTGAAGAGCCCAGCTCAGAGCAGCAGTGGGCTGAGAACCGAATATGCGAACACAAAATCAAATCCTCGCACCATGAGCATATTTCTCACGGCTCAGCCACCATCCAGGGCTGGAGGGGAGGGGAGCCGGAAAGAAACTCTGGGCCCTAAATTTTCAGGCAGGAGGCTTATTCAACAGTATTCTCGGAGTCAACCAGTACTGCAGGGAGGAAAGCAGGACCGAGCAGAAGGAGAAGGTGAGCTGGGATGCCGTGACACCCAAGCCTTGGCCGACCCCACAGGGAGGCCTGGAGCTGGGATGGACCTTCGGAATTCCCTATCTTTGTACACCCACCTGACTTATCATTGGATGTGGGTTTCCCCCTGGGATGCTGTATGCCCTTGAGGAGGCAGCTCTTCATGGCAGAGGGCAATTCTTGGAGAGGAATTCAGCAGAGAGCCTGTCTACTGCTAACATTCCCAGCAGCTAGGGGAATGGGTTCCTCAGATCTGAAAGACTTGCATGCATCTCCACCATGTCCCCATCCTGGGGTGAGCACAGCCTTCCCCCAGAGTCAGGTTCTGCCAAGTATAAAGGATTCAGAGGGTTTTCAACAGTAGTTCCAGAGCATGGCTCAGGACCTAGTGTCACACAGGTGAATCAGGCGTGGAAAGGCTGCCTGCCACACGGGAGAGGGGCTGGCAGGGCAGGACCCATACCTTGGCCAAGCCGGCTGTAAGTCTGCACAATGTCCCGGTCATTCTGCACAGCCCCCACTCCAGCTCTGTGGACCCACCTGCCTGTACAGATGCAGAGGGGATATCAAGCAGTGAGTGACAACTTCCTCAGCTTCATGGCAGTAGACTTTTTTCCCCCAGTATTTTCCTCAGTTTCCACGTGCAGGATCTTCTCCTGTACACGCTCTTCAAGGGTATTCTGAAAAGAGTGTGAGAAAAAAAAAAAAGAAGAATCTTTGTAATGTATATTAGTAACATTTAATTAGCTTCGGATTACTTATTAAGTGACGATTATTCCTATTATGTCTGTCACAGATGAACGACTACATACTGTCTATGGTTTATGAGCTTAAAGTTCTCCACCGAGTGTCACAAATTCCCATTATGTCCCCAGCACTGGGCTTTGGATCTGGAGTTTGAGCAGAGGCAAAAGGTCCCCTCCACACAGCCGGATGCTTCCCTGTTGACCTGGCAAGGAAGCAGGGTTGGATGAGCCTTACTCCTGGCAACACAGAGAACTCACGAGTGACACCCTCTTGATGGGGTGCCCTGCCTGGTGGGAGGGATTCAATCCGATGAAGCATACAGAACCAGGCATCTTGTGAGTGTAGTCATTCCAGGTCTTGTGGGTGTCCCACTAGAAGGTCCGTCGAGATCACAGTCTTCAAATGTATCACTTGTTGCTGGGAAAATGGACTTCAGAGAGGAAATGGACGTGGCAACAGACCAGGGTTATAGCCTTGAAACCTCCCATCATGCAGGAGGCATGCCCTAGGTACAGAAGCCGGGAAAGGTCCTTCTCCCCAAACGCCCCTGAGGCCTCTTCCCCTCTTCCCACCCCTCTCCATAACGCCCTTTACACAAAAGCTGCAGAGCTCAGAAATCTCTTGCCTGCCCACTGTGCTGGGCTCAGCCCACCTCACTCATCACCATCCAAAGGTAAATGTGAGACACAGATAGGTGGGCGCCATATTCCTTAAGTTTTATGATGCCTGAAATGCCATTTTTAGACTTTTTTCTATTGAATTCATGATGTCATGATGCCCTTTTAAAAATGCATACCACCCCAACATAGGCCATGAACTGTTTAGCATAAAAAAGCTTTCCAATTCCCTTCATATAATGTGTTTTAAAACGCAAGGTCTACTAAAGGTCTGACATGAGTTGGGCAGTGGGATCCCAAGACTGTCCTGGAGGAGCAACTGGTCTCAGGAGAGAACTTGCAGACCACCAAGGAGGGAAGA
Organism: Camelus dromedarius; assembly: GCF_036321535.1. Classification (NCBI taxonomy): domain Eukaryota; kingdom Metazoa; phylum Chordata; class Mammalia; order Artiodactyla; family Camelidae; genus Camelus; species Camelus dromedarius. The sequence continues at coordinate 62,072,099 of NC_087444.1, forward strand.
GGGCAGGCAAGGAGAGGATGGGGAATGGGTGTCCCTGGAGGATGTGGCCAAGGACAAAGAGGAAGGTGACTGGAGGCTGGAGAAGCATCGTGGGCTGTTTCTATCGCTCTCATCATTTTGTGCAACTGAAACTCAGAGCTTTTGTACAGCTGAAAGACAAGCAAGACGGCAAATTAAATGTAAACAAAGCCACAACCAGAAAACTCATTATATGTAAATCGAAAATATTAAAAACCAACCAGAGATAAATCAACAATATGGATTTAGCATGATTGATTTGTCCTGCTTTAAAGCATAAGGCTACCCGTGGTGTCCAGGTGGCAGGAAGCGCCACTGAGTGTGCTGTATTGTGTTGGCAGGTCCACCCTGTGGGCCCTGGGATGGCTCCCCACCACCTGACACAGTGAAACTTTCACATGTACGGTGCCCTGTGTATCATATGACCTATCTCTGGAGAGAACAGATCCTTACAAATCAAGTCTGTCTCAGCTCTTGTGAGTCTGCCACAACTGAGATTGTACTCCTTTCTCAAGTTGATCAAACCATAAAATCAAACACGGGCTCTGACATCACAAGGTGGCACTCAGAACGGGCTTGCATGGTTTGGGTGAGCATGACTTACTACACAGTTCACAAATAATAGACGCTCATATTCGAGCAATTAACGGCTAAGACATAAGAGATCAGTCAGAAGCTTTCTTTGATCACCATCCTTAGCCTTAGCCCACCAGAACACCACATCTTCAGGACAGGAGGCAGAGGGTGGAGGGTTATATGCGTGGATCCCAGAGCCCAGTGATCTGGGGTTGAGCCCACACTCTGCTGTTTCTGCTGTGTGAGTTTGGGCCGGTGGCTTCACCTCTTTGTGCTTTAAAGTCCCCTTCTGTCAAATAAAGATCATAACGGTAACTGCCCCATGGAATTGTGAGTATTGTAGGCATGTTAGTATACGTAAACAATTTAAAACAGTGCCTGGCATGATGTTAGCACTGTATAATATTAACGAGCATATTCTTGGGTTGATGTGGCTCTTTCTAGATCATTTGTACACATTTATTCACGTGTAAATATATTCAGTATGTTTTGTTGGGTTAAAAAATTAAGACAAAAACATACTCTATGAATCATTTTGCAACTAGCTTTTACTCTAAATCATCCATGAGCTTCCATATTTCCTCCCCTGCACATCCCCTACACAGCAGCCAGCAGAATCCTAAGTGGCATTTACAGACCTTCTGAATCGAGGGTAACAGCATCACCTGCTCCCAGATGCTCTGTTGGTCCCCTCCAGTCCAGCCTCAGAGCATGATGCTGGGGATGTCCTGTATGCTGATACAGCCCTGCTCGGGCCGCCAGATGCCCATTACAGCACAAAATGGCCCTGGTGCCACAGGCAGTGAACTTTCCTAAACCGAAGTTCATTTCAAACGCACTAAGGCACAGAACAATTCGGAGGAGACATAGCCCATCACTCTGTGTGTGTGTGCACATATATGTCCACGTGTGTGTGTGCACACAGGGGTGCAAAGAACCACACTAGAGCTGCTCTACCTCCTGCATCAGGGCACGTGTGGACTGCGGATGTGGGAGCAGGGCCACCTACCGTGGTGAGCGCTCAATGTTTTGATGTAAAAATAACCCTAGCTATTGGGAAACAGCCACCATCTCCGCCATTTCCCGCCTCTTGCCCTCGAGTCCTCACCTTACCTGATGACGTGGCAAGTCCACAGACGAAATGTTTGGGGAACGGCAGGATGGAAGAGATCTCGGATGGAGCACCGGTCAGTGGCTCAGCGCTGCGCCAAAGAAGATGGAGCGGAAAAGGAAGGCGGCCAGCATTTAGCGCTGCACTTAGCTGCTTCTCATTAGCGAGCTCGCTAGTGCAAGTCTTCGCAGCAACTCTGGCTCCCAGGCTTTGTCATCCCACCCACGGCAAACTCTGTACGTCAATAATAATAACAGCTTATTTAAAAATAGTAGCATCAACTTGTTTGCACAGTTCTTGTCAGTGCCTGGCTTCTATCCCCAGAAGACTTGGGAAAGGTGTGCGACCTGCTTCCTCCGGAGCTCCTCTCGCTGAACCTGCTTCCAGATCTGGGGGAAAGACAGTCTTCAGCAAACACTCGCCGTGTAATTGCCAGGCAGTTATGGTCGACGACGGTAAAATACAGCAGTTGGCGGCACGGTGGGTTCATTAGTCAATAAAGCATTGCCACGCGTCTTATTTATTGAATTGTAACCCTATTTTGCCCCGATGCGGACCCCATAGAGCTTCCACCTCCATATAAATCTGAGTGATTCATTTAGCATTCAGAGTCGGGTAAAAGGAGGATTTTGGGCCAATTCCAATGCAGCCCTGCTCCATTAGCTCTCTATTATTATCTGCCTTTGCCCCCTCTTGTCGGTGGGGACATTTTGATAAAGGCTTGCGTCGGAAATAAATCAGGGAGTGAATGGCAGGACATGCACAAGACAGCTTTCCCATCGGCCACCCCACCCATTTATGTATCAGCGGATTCTGCTCCCTCGACGTCCCCGGAAGGCCCAAGCCCAAGGAGGAGGCCGAGGGGGCCATCTCCCAGCTGCCCTGTGTTCAGCCAGCCAACTAACAAATTGATAGAAAGGTCTCATTTTCCCAACATCTGATTCAAAATAAATTCGGCATGATCTAAGTAATGTTAGAACACTCTGAAAAGCATTGCATTGTTGGGGAACTGAAATTTAGCCCCATCACTAACATTTCTGCCCCAAAAGTCAGCTGGAGACTAAAAGTTAAAGTAACAATCGGGTGTAAGTTGCTCACACAGGCATCTCTTGTCTATGTGGCCCAACGTTGTCTATGACAACCTAATAAGCTCTTTCCGTTAAAAAAAAAAAAGGGCGTAAATCAATTTTATCCATCCCATATCTGTTAAAGAAGTGTCACAAATCATTTGCTAATTTAAAAAATTCATATTCTGTTTATAAGCAACATTCTCATATGGCTGAGTCTGGGATAACCTAAGCAAGAAGGTGGACTTAAAAATTGAGGAGCAAAAAATAGAAAAAACATTTAGCAAATATTTTGAAAATGTGGAAACTGATGAAAAACATCACTTTGCTTTTAGGAAATGTTCAAGGGTAGGAAACGTGAAACTTACTACCGAGATCTGGGGTCCATGTTCTACACTTTTTTTAAAAAAAAGTTATTAAATAGGAGGAAAAAACTAAAAGCGAAGGCACATCGAAAATAGAGTAAGACAGGAAGACTAAGGAATTTCAGAAACTCAGCATCGAGCACAGGCTTTGGCCTGCCTGGTCAAGGAGGTGACATTGAACTTGCCTTTTTAACCATTCCTGGTCAGAGAGTCCCAGAGCGCCTGGTTACTTCCAGGACCTTGACACAGAGCCCCACAACTGCATTTTGGGCGTGCTGTTTGGCTTTCCGGCTGTGTTAATCACGTGTTTGCCTCCACGGAGTGGCCTTTCAGGCCAGTGCTCCTGCTCTGTGTCGTGATCTCTGTAGAAACAGCCACATCAGTGTCAGTGGGAAGGCACCCGCTAAGAGCGCCAGAGATGCACTGTGTGTTTCAGACGGTTCTCCTGCTCCCCAGACAGCTGACAGTTCAGCAGAGTGAATTAGGAGCACACATGGGCAAAGGACGGAGGAGATTTTTTTCTAGCCAGTGAGTGCCGAAAGGAAGTGGGTCAGTGGCAGGAGATCGGTGTCCTCTCCTCCCAGGGCCCGCCAGGGTGAGGCTGTGGATTTTAAGAGGTCCAAACAAAGCTGGCATGGCCGTGCAGACCCCAGACACTGGGATACAAGGAAGTGTGGACTTTACAGCAGTTTCAGGCATCAATTTCCAGAAAGTGGTGTCTGTTGCCCTCCCAGCCAGACCTTTAGAAGCAAGCCTGGTGTGCAGACAGCCTTTTTCCTCTGCTGTCTTCCTAAGCCTCTTTCTTTCTGCTTCTGCCACACGCAGCCCTGATGCCCATAACTAAAAAAAAAAAAAAAAAAGTTCATAATTTAATTTGAGGGGATCGGTTGGGAAATGCTCATTAAACAAGTGGGTCTTTGGAAACGCTATCTTTAGATTTTTTTTAATTGACCTATTATTTTGCTTGCTGTGGCTGCCAGAACCCCCACCGCACACAAGGAGATGCTCGCTACCTGGACTTTCTTTGATGAATAGTTTTAATTAAAAAATTCTGTACCATAAGTATTTTAATGTTACAAACATACCAAAGGTAGGCAGCCATAAATTTAAAAACACATTTAAATTAATCTATAAATATGCCGCAAAATTGACAGGGTATATTTAAGCAGGGGGATGTGGCATAGATAGCCAAATGATGACAATTAAGAATGGTGTAAAATAAATGAAAATCAATACTCAGAACAGTTTGGGGAGAAGAAAAGGGAAAAAGACAGGAACTAAAACAACATGTACTTTGTCTATTAGGGGAAAAATTAACTGCTGTTCGTATCCTGAAATGCCTGCTCAGTGAAGGAGGGGCAGTGGAGAGAAGTCTTTTCTCATTGTCATGGACTTAATATTTACCAAGGGCCCTGCTGCAGTGCCAAGAGGGACCTGCCTGGACCCAGTGGGTCTGTTTCAATCCTCTGAACAAAATCCGCACCTTGCCAGTTACCCATCTGAAATGAAACCATCCAAATTTCCTAGATGCTGACACAAGGACACTCAGATTTTTTTTGTGCTTAATGATCTGTTTTCTGCATTTTAAGCTCCATGGCAAGTCGTGAGGATGCTCCTGTCCTAGGAGGCAGGAGGCTTCGGGGCCCAAGACCACCAGCTAGCTGCCTGTGCTGTGGGCACCTCAGACCTTCCACTCCATGCGGCAAAAAAAACCCACTCGGGGCCTCTGTGAGCCTCACTGTAGAAAAAGCGCCATCAGCAAAGAGATGCGTGCTCCGCTCCCACTCATTCTCTGAGCCCTTTTGCTCAGGCGAACCAGGAGATCTACACTAACCTTCATTACCACGTTCATATTAAAAGACAAGTCTGAGTCTTTCAATCATGTATTTCCCTCTAATTAAGGCATATTCACTTTTTTCCCCCTAATTAGGTATTCTTTGTTGCACAATGTTTGCTCTAATCTTTTAGAATCTTTCTCAATATCCAGTCATTACAGGCTCCCCTCGAATTCAACCAAAGCATGTTATTTTTTTCTGCTAATTATATCCTCGTTTACAGATTGGCGCCTCTTCGGATTGGCTCTGCGGACCAGTTGCTATGACTTCATTAGTTGCGTCTCCTGACCCTGCTCTTTCTTGTGACAGGACTTGCTTCTCGTGTCCTGTGGCTCCAGATCCCTGGGCCACTTCTCGCCGAGGTTGAAATAGTGTCGGACACACGGGGGCTTGGGGTGCGGGCATCTCGGCGGCAGTCGCTAATTACTACACACAGCCACCGTACAAATTACCGCTGCTGCTGGGCCTTCTTTTCCTCCTCTTTTTTTTTTTTTTTTAAATGAATGTTTTAAAGGTGTCATTAACAGGTTAGTTTCATTAAAAAAAAAAATGTGCCTGATTAAAAAAAAAAGCTAAGTGTGTCTCCCTGCTCTGGCTCCCAAATCCTTCAAGCACCAAACATCACAACTTTCAGTTTTTTTTTTGTTTTTTTTTTTGACGTTTAGTCAGTTACAATGTGTCGATTTCTGGTGTACAGAATAATGTCCCAGTCTTGCGTATATATACATATATTTGTTTTCATATTCTTTTTCATTAAAGGTTATTGCAAGATATTGAATATAGTTAGTTCCCTGGGCTATACGGAAGAAATTTGTTTTTTACAACCTTCAGTTTTGTATGTATGGTGCTGCTGCTGCTGTGTGAGCCAGGAACTCAGGCTTCAATTCAATTATTGCCAATCTCAAAAGAAAAAATTGGATTTCAAAATCTCGAAAGTGGTGCTGGTAGACTTTTCTAATTCCAGGCAGACACAAATAAAATAACCAAAAACCAAGCAAATTTTTAAAAATAATAATTATAGAAAACTACAACACACTAACACAAATGGTAGTTTTTTAAAAATAGCAAGATGAAGCCCTCTGGGCAACCAAATTAAAAACAAAAAAAAAGAGTTTAACTGATTAGACAAATATGTATATTAAGAGATCATTAATATGAATGAATTACACTTGCGTACCAATGCTGTCTTTTTAATAAGCAGAGCAGGGTAATGGGACGTAGAAATCTGGGGTTACCCAAGGCAGACAGTGTGTTGTGATCCCCACTTTCAAATTCTAGGCCATCGGAATAACCCAGTTTCCTGGAATCAGAGACCCAGGAAGAATCAAGCCTGCAGAGTTTAAATGCAAGTTAGTTAATATGAAAAATGCTGTATCTAGTTGTTTGCAAAATTACTTTTGTTGATTAAAAGGCTCTTCAGAACTTCCGGCTGGTGAAAGGGTTTTAAATTGTCTAATGCTGATTGTGATTGCTATGCAGAAAAAAGGCAGTGCAAAGCAAACCATTATATCACTGAATCTTTGTTAAGCAGGCCTTGAAAGTGTCTGACAGCATAATTAATCTTGTGATATGAACAAAGAAACCAACTCAATAGTATTGAAGATGCTTATTAAAAATACTAAATACCTTTTTCCACTTAAAACCCTTTTGAAACAGTGTGGGAAGTGGCATTACCTTTTTGTTTTTGCAGCATTTTCAACTAAAATTCATACTGAGGTCTACAGCGCAGCAGTAAAACTGGGAAGTGGACAACAATAAGAATTAGTTTAAAAAAAAAAAAAAGCTGCGATCCCTGAACAAGGATGCTGGCTGGGCTCACCAACCTGGCAGCTGCGGGTTCTGACAACATCCCTCTGCAGCAAAGGCACTTGCCAAAGTTGAAATAGAAGGAAGGGTTGGCAAATCCCTCTTCAGTGACAAAAACCTACCAAGTCTGGGGCCTTTCTCGAAATTGCACTTTTTTCCCTCGGGGAAATCTCAAGTGAGGGTTGTGCATACAACCATTTATGGGTCCAAAGAGCTTTGGAGGCACAGGACATCTTTAGAGTATCTGGGGTTCCTTTTTGTTAGGGCAGAGTTTGGGGTCCAGTTTTCAGGGCTCCCTGGGTCCCCTGGGGAACTCAGTCATGTCTACATCCCAGGGAAATGACCCAAGGTGGACCCAGGGAGCTACCAGCACTATTTCTTTTTTTCTTCTTTTTTTTTTAATTGAAATAAAGTTGACTTACAATGTTGTGTTAATTTCTGATGTACAGCATAGTGATTCAGTTATACGTATATATTTCTTTTCATAGTCTTTTTCATTATAGGCTATTATAAGGTATTGAATAGAATTCCCTGTGTTAGACAGTAGGACCTTGTTGTTTATCTGTTTCATATGTAGTAGTTGGTATCTGCGAATCCCGAACTCCCAATTTCTCCCTCCCCCAACCCCCTTCCCCCTTGGCAACCATAAGTTTGTTTTCTATGTCTGTTAGTCTATTTATGTTTTGTAAACAAGTGCACTGTGTCATGTTTTTAGATTCCACATATAAGTGATTTTATGTGGTATTTTCCTTTCTCTTCCTGGCTTACTTGACTTAGTATGACTATCTTCAGGTTCATCCATGTCGCTGCAAATGGCATTATTGTATTATTTTTTATGGCTGAGTAGTATTCCATTATATATATATCAAGTAGTATTTCATTGTGTGTGTGTGTGTATATATACATATATACATATTGTGTATTTATATATACATAGTGCTTGTGTGTGTGTGTGTGTGTGTGTGTGTGTGTATACACCACATCTTTATCCATTCATCTGTCAATGGACATTTAGGTTGCTTCCATGTCTTTGTTGTTGTAAATACTGCTGCTATGAAAATAATGCATGTATCTTTTCTAATTAGAGTTTCCTCCAGATATATGCCCAGGAGTGGGATTGCACCCATACTGTTTCTAAGCTGTGCTGGCAGTGTGTGGCTGAAAAGGTGGTGCACTCACCAGCCTGCAGGCTGGGAAAGTGTGGGGGAAAGGGAGGTGCCTCAGTGAACAGAGGGTTGAGGGGAGGGCTTCCTCTTATTGGCTGAAATTTGTACCTGGGATAACAAAGAGAGCACTGATATGTGACCCTTTCCAGTCAGCAATTGCTGTGTAACTAAAAGCCACAAATTTTCAGTGCAGGCAGCCATAAGCATTTACTGGGCTCATACATCTGTGGACTGACCCAGAGTTGTCTGATCTTGACAGGGCAGCTCCTCTGACCTTGGCTGAGCTGGTTTCACTCCTGCATCTGCAAGTCAGCTGGACTCAACTGACCTGGGCCGGACCTAACTGGGGCAACTTGGCTCCAAGAGTGTCTCATCCTCCTTGGTCCAGGCACGTTCTTCTTATGGTGATGACAGAAGTGCATGAGTGTGCGTGGAAACATGGGAGGGCTCCTAAGGCCGAGGCTTGTAACTAGAGTTCCAGGAAATAGTCATTGGAACAGAAACCTTTGCAAAGGGGGTCAGGGAAGGGACTGAAAGAGACATGTTAGTGCATCTGTAGTTAGCATGCTTATATCCTCCACTTTTTGGTTAAAGAAAATATTAACATCTACTTATAGCTTAAACTCTTTTGCAAACTGAGAACAAAAGGCCATTTCTTTTCCTTAAGATAGAGGAAAATAAATTGGAAAGTACAATCAGTTGTCCACAATGCCAGTAATTGGAAGAGATAAGTGAGAAGACCATAGACTGGAAGGAGATGGTTTCAACCATCATCATTTACAGTTGATATGTTCATCTCCCAAACAAACACTTAAAAAGAAAAATCCATAATCAACAGAAGAGCTGTTTTCATTAATAAGAAAGTTCAGCAAGATAGCAGGATAGAACATCAAACTACAAAAATCAATAGTATTTCATTTTACCAACTGTAACCAATGAGGAAATAAAATTAAAAAAAAAAATATCACTCACAATGGCAACAACATGTAAAAAGTTACAGAAATAATACTTGAAAAACTCTGATGATAACAGTGTAATATTATAAACATGGTCACATTATAAACCTGCCAATTCTCCTGTACTTAATCTGTAAATTTCATTCAATCCAAATATAAATTCCAGTTGGATTGTTGAGAAAATTAACAAATTTGCTCTAAAATTTAAATGTGCTTTAAAATGGCTCTGAAATTAAGTGAAATTATGATACAAAATAGCTAATTCAATAATTTTAAAAGGAGATTAAAGGCTTAAGAGCTGTTGTATCAAATATAAAGTCATATTGCAAAGTCACAGCAGGATTAACAATGAGGTATTGGCAAAGAATAAACAGACCAGTAGAGAGATGGTATCACAGATTGAAAGAGAGGTTAATTTTATTCGCAGGTGTTTTTGAGAAAACCAGATCACTCCACAGAGAAATGCAAAGGAAGATGTCTCCTTAACATCACGTTCTAGTGGTCTCTGAATGGACTGAAATGTGAAAAGGCAAGGTGTAAATATGGAAATAATTATTAAAAGGAAATATAATATTGCTGTGACTTAGGGAGAGGGGATATTTTCTAAACATAATTTTTTTAAAAACTCCAAAGACAGGCAGTGGTGTCTGATAGATTTGCTCACTTCAACAGGAAGGCTTCTGGTTCACCGAAGGACACCTCAGATGCATTCATAAGCCAATGAAAACATGGGAGATTTTGCAATATTTTAAACTGAGAAGGGATGAATACGCAGACAGTAACCCCAAGAGAAAATGATCAAATTGTGTGTTCAGACAATTTACAGAAGAGCAAACTTCAAAAGCTGGTAAGTATAAAAAGAGAGGCTGAAAATCATGAGTAATCAGAGATGTGCAAATTAAAACAAAAAGATACTGCTTGATACCTAACGCATTTACAAAAATGGGGCTGCTAGCACATCCCCAGTGTGCGCAGGGGTGAGGGAAAACAGGACGATTATGCTGTGCTGGTGTGTCCATGACTGCTTCGCTGTCTTAAAGGCACAGGCTGCTCACGACACGGCTGAGTTCCCTGGCAAACAGGTGGTAAGAGTGAGCAGTGTGTGCCGGGAGTTTACTGGGGAGCATGCTCAGAATCAACGTCCCAGGGAGTGAAACTGGTAGAGGCTGAACTGGAATGCAGTCATCCCAGGGCCTCACCTGTCACTTTACTCTACAGGGAGCTCGTGAGTTGGGATGGCCTTGGACCTCAAGTGACACAGCTCCCTCAGTCCCTTGGGGAGGGACTCAGTTGAGAGCCACTGGCAGCCAACACTGCCAGCGTCCGGGGCTCCGTTGGTCCTGAATAGACTGTCAGGGTGGCCTACTGTAGCAAGCACTATATCCTACAACCCAGGCCCCCTAGCACTGGACGCTCCCAAAGTACTCATAAACAGTTATAAGGGGCACATGGATGTTGGTCACAGCATTCATTGCGGGGGCCAGAGTTGGGAGCCTGTTGGTCTGGACCTGGGGAGATAGGTAATATATAGAAATGTGAGGTAATTCAAAGCCATGGGTTATATGTACCCAGGGCAATATGGATCTTAACATTTATATAAATTAAAATACATTCACACTGGTAACAATATGCACTTGCCAAGAACCAAGAACGTAGACGAAAGACAGCATTAAACACCCTGCAGTGGTTGTCCATGGGGGTAAGGAAGTGACGTTAAAAGAATAAATAAACAGGCAAATCAAAAGATAGGTTTGGCAAAGATGAATGGTGAATATAGGCTGTAAATCGAAGATTATGCTGATCTCAACCCTCTGCTCCAGAGTCCCAGAAGGAAAACAGAAGTCAGTGTAGGGTCTGAAATTGCTGACCATTATTTAGATCAACCTCCAGATCATTCCACGTGCCATTTCCCCCCACCCCATCTCACCCACATAAGGCCCTCATGGAGGGTGGTCCAGCTGCTATATCTATTTTCCAGGACAGCAGGATGAAGGATTCATTTTCAGATGTTTGGGACTTCTGTTTTCATACTTGCGTCTAGTTGAGGGCTGGCAAAGGGCATGAAGAAAGAAGTCGAAGTTCTTCCTGCATACACTGGAGTTCATTTGAAGAGAATAAATTCAAACATGGACTCTGAAAAGAGGCAGAGGAGGCAGGGAGACAATCAGGGGTTAGGAGTGGGAGGCTGAAAGTGTCAAAAGGGCTCCGGCAGGAGGGGGAGGCATTCCTGGAGCAAACACGAGGGAAACGTGCCCTTTTACGATGAGGAGGAGAAACAACATTCAAGAGACACTCAAGTATTTTTAAACTGTGAAACTGCCAAAGAGAATTTGAGGCAGAATGTACACAGTCCACATGGAGAAAAAAAAATTTTTTTATAGAAAAATCCAGTTTCTAAGATATTCTTATCACCGGCTTGGGAAACAGGAGATAAATTCAGAACAATGGCTTTGTGGAATTCTTGATGCCAAGAGAGTCCAGCCTCCTACCTGCAAAATCTGCACTCTTGAAAGTAAGAAAGTATATACAAGAAGATGTGTGAGTTAGCAGCCTGGGCTCGAGTACTGGCCACAGCCGTGTTCTGTTACCTTAGACAGAGTCTGTTCTCTCTTTGGCTCTCAGCTTGCCCATCTGTAAAAGGAAAAGGCCAACTTTTTTTTTTTTTCCCCTGAGATTGATGTAAGAGAAGGATCTAAGAAAGTGTTCATGAACCCTCTGCTTCAGCTGTCAGGGAGATGGAACAACAGCCAATTCGCATCATGTAAGCAACTGATCGGATTCTTTGCAGAAGAAAGGAAGAGAGAGCAGAAGAGAAGGAGGAAAATGTGGGAGCGGAGGAGGAGGAAAGGGGTGGGGCTGGGAGGTGCTGCAGAAGGATAAAATGAAGGAAAAAGGAAAATAATAATCTAAGTAGAGTGTCTGGTCACATTTGCCATTCCCTCAGTCTGCTGCAGTGTGAGCGTTTCACTACTCTGGTGTCAGTGTAAGGTTTTCATATAAATAAATATATGTGGAAAACCTTCTATGGCTTCAGTGCAATGCAGTTACATCATCTACTGCTCAAGAAATATAGCAACAAATTCTTCCAACACTGGTGAAAAAAACAGCCCTCTTGGATGTATTGAAAACAGGTATGTTTGTTCATGGGTGTAAACTGAGTGATTTAAAGGATTTTGAAGGGCTATTTAGATAAGACATTTTTCTTTTTACGTGCATGCATGATTGAGCATACGATATTACACTTGCCCCAACATCTGACATCCCTTTCTGTATTTGAGCTCAGTCTCACCTTTATGAGACTGCCTCCACAGAGGCTGAAATGACGAGATATTTTCCTAACTTCCCTTGCAAATAGGGCACAGGGACATGAGTCTTTGGATTAAACCTTGATGAAACAATGAAGGGGGCGCTGGGTGAAATCATTTTAGAGACGGTGGGGGCGGCGAGTGTCCACATCTTATTTCCTGAAGCATCAATAGCATAGTGACAACACAAGGGGTGGATGTGTACGGTCTGTGGTGTTGGCGGTGTTGGCCATAAAGGCTGGGCTTCCATGGAGTGATGGGGGCATCATTTCCAGTCACACAATTCCTAAAGTTGTCTCTACAGTCCTGCTGGATAGAAAGGTGTCTCAGAATCCTTTCAGTAATTTTTTGGTTTTGATCTTGAATTAGTTTGATGTCACTTCTGATGCTTGGAGTTAAGAATCCTGATGGGGACGTTAAAACTGAACTCCCACACAAGATGCAATACCACTTCTTTAAATACTTGATTCAATTCCCCAGTGAAGCCATCTGGACTTGCAGTTTTCATTGTGAGAAATTAATTCCTTTTTTTTTTTTTTTTTTTTGGCTGTGGTTCATCTATATAGAGCTATTTAAATGTTCTGTTTCTTCTTGTGTCAATTTTGGCAGTTCGTATTTTTTTAAAGTCTTCATTTCTTCTAAATTGCTGAAATTATTTACATTAAATTGGTCACAGTATTTATTTCCTTTACTATTTTCTAAATGTCTGTAGGATTTGTGTAATGCCCCTGCTTTCATTCCTATTATTGTCCATCCATGTCTTCTCTTTTACCTTGATCATTCTATCTAGAAGATTGATGATTTTATTCATCTGATCAAAGAATAACTCTTGGTTTCATTGATTTTTTTTCCCCCAAAGTTTGTAAATTTCTATTTTTACTGACTTCTGCTCTTTATTATTTCTTTCCTTCTAGCTGTTTGGGTTGCATCTGCTTTCTTTTTTAATGTAGCTTCTTTCTTTTATTTTAGACCTTTTTTCCCCCCTAAAATAAGAAATTGATTCCTATACATTTTCCTCTAAGGAACTGCTTTAGCCACATCTGATAAATATGGTATGTTGTGTTTTCAACTCTAGTCCATTCAAACTATTTTGGATTTTCTCTTGTGATTTCTTTTTTGATCCATGAATTTCCAAGACCCATTTTTTTCCAAGTATTTGGAAATTTTTCAGATATCTTCTTATTGATTTCTATTATATTTGAGATTTATATTGCATTATTCCAGTCCTTTAAAATATATTCACATTTTTTAAATCACTCAGCATATCATCTATCTCGGTGAATGTTCTATGCACAACTGAAAAAAACGTATTTTGCTGCTATTGGGTGAAGTATTCAATAAATGTCAATTAAGTTCCATTGATTGACAGCATTATTAAAGATTTCTGTAGCCTTATAAGTTTTAAACTTGTTCTACCAATTACAGAGAGAGGAGTGTTTTGTTTTGTTTTGTTTTGTTTTGTTTTGTTTTGAAGTATAGTTGATTTACAATGTTGTGCTAGTTTCTGGTGTATAGCAAAGGGATTCAGTCATACATATATATTATTTTTCCATTATGATTTATTACAGAATATTGAATACAGTTCCCTGTGCTATACAGTAGGACCTTGCTGAGTATCTACTTTATATGTAGTAGTTTGTATCTGCTAATCCTAAACTCCTAATTTATCCCTCCTCACCCCCTTTCCCCTTTGGTAACCATAAGTTTGTATTTCTATGTCTGTGAAACTGTTTCTGTTTTGTGAATAAGTTCATTTGTATCATATTTTAGTTTCGGCATATAAGTGATATCATATGATACTTGTCTTTCCCTTTCTGACTTACTTCACTTAGTATGATAACCTCTACATCCATCCATGTTGATACAAATGGCAATATTTTATTCTTTTTTATGGATGAGTAGTATTCCTATATACATATATCAATGTATCTATATCTATCTATATATAGAGATCTATCTATATATAGATACATAGATATAGATATATAGACCTTCTTTCTCCTGTCATCTGTCAATGGACATTTAGGTTGTTTCCATGTCTTGGCTATTGTATATAGTGCTGCTATGAACATTGGGGTGCATGTATCTTTTCAAATTAGAGTTTCCTCTGGATATATGCCCAGCAGTGGGATTGCTGGACCATATGGCAACTCTATTTTCAATTTTTTAAGGAACTTTCATACTGTTTTCCACAGTGGCTGCATCAATTGACATTCCCACCAACAATGTAGGAGGGCTTCTTTTGAGAGAGGAGTGTTGAAATCTTCAACTGTATTTTGTATTTGTCTTTTTGTCTTTTAATTCAATCATTATTTGCTTTATGTACTTTAAGGATATATTTTTAGGTACATACATGTTTGTTTGTCATGGTTTTTTTGAAGATTTGAGCACTATATCCTTAAGAAATGTCTCCGTCTCTGGTAATACTCTTTGTACTGAAGTCCACTTTGTCTTTTAATTTAGTCCTATGTCAGTCTCTTTATAATTAGTTTTTGCATGATACACTTTTTTTATCTCTTTCTTTTAAGCCATTTGTGTCTTTATTTTAAAGCTAGGTTTCTTATAGATAGATATTAATCCTTGATATTCAGGAACAAAAAATAGGATTCCAAGGAATTCTTCAGAATTTCTTAAATCATGCTTGCCAATATTTTTCATAACATTGTTTTTTGCTGAAGTACATATTTCTACTTATATTTGTCAATGTATTTCAACATGTAGAAATAGTCTCCATCTGAAAAGAGAATATTAACACAAAATGAATGACATAGAAAATTTATAAATTTGAAAAATAAAAAAGAAAAATAATACCATAAAATTTAGTATCTGCAAAGTATCATTCTTTAAAACTTGTCATTCAAATCTATTTAAAGAATTAATAGAATACTATTTACTTTTATATTTACCAATTGATGTACAGGAAAAATGTTTTAAAAATTCACAAATCCAATACCTACTATTATAACTAACAAAATATAATTATTTAATGTCATTTTTCAGTACCTTCCTTTGCATTTCTGCTTCCATCAAAAAGTAATAAAGTTAATCGCTATGTTCAATAAAAAAGATACCATTCTTAAAAAAAAGTTTTAAACACACAAAGCATTAGTTCTCCTGTGCACTAGTATTTACCAATTTTCATGACAATGTTACAACGTAGAAATTTTTCTTTCATTTTTGCATTCTGTCAGTTGAATTGTTAAGCGTGCATCTAAAAACAGCTGCAAATTGGGCTTTAGGGGGCATGTTCCTTCATATAAGAGTATTTGAGGTATGAACAAGGGATAGAGTGGGTGTTTGTGTGGAGGTGACCAGTGGGATTGTTGGGGGAGGCTTTCCAGAGGAGGGGACAAGTAAACTGGGTTTTGATAAAAATAAAATAGATATGTATCTATATGCGAGTCCATATCTAAAGTGGAATTGTTTGATAGTTAAAAAAATAAGAAGAAACAAAACTATGCGGTCTCGGGTTAAGGCTCTCTTGGCCAGAAGCCTGGTTCAGAGCTTTCCAGTGACTGTGAAGTTTAGCCAGCCACTCTGGACACCATCTCATGCTCTGCTTAAACACAGGTCCTGGAACCAGAGGCATTTCTGCAGCTCTAGGACCTGTCCTCATTCTACAGGTGGCACCATAAGCCCCTGAGAGGAGAACTCTTCCCCACAGGTGAAGGGAGCTCCCCTGCAGAGGGTGAGCAGTTCAGAGCAAGCATCACAAACTCCCTTAGACAACACCTGATTTCCAACAGCTGTAGGACTTCTGAGGCTCTGTGCTCTCAACACAGCCTCCACCAACATGACATGCTCAGGGTTCGCATGTTGGGTACCAGAGCTCCTCTCACCAGGAGCTCTTGATATAATCAAGATGAGGCTGTCAAGGACTTGCCTGACTCTAGGATCTGGGAAAAGAAGCCTCACTCAGCTCCACTCTGGGGCTGGCCCTCTCGCTTGCAGTGAAATAGTACTACACTTGACTTTGAAGCCAGATTCCTGGATAAGTTCTGACATTTGTGTGTTCCAGGCAACTCCCACAAACTTTTCTCTCCTCTGCCCGTCTCTCTAGACATGTACCCTTAATTCCCTTAACTTGTCCCTAATTCAGGAAACAAAGAATCAGTAACACGTAAACATGATTTAGGAAAATAAATCCCCCCCTCCCCAATCTGCTTCAAAAAGCCATGTCACATAGCTGTAAGCAAAGATGAAAGCCCATGATTAACAGGACTTACATCTGCAACAAGGGAGGACACAGCTTGGGTCTCTGCCAGCTTCTAAGTCAATGTGTGCACTAGATCAATAAGGAAGCTAATGGCCAGTCTGTACAGAGTGCTTCCCATGGACTACATCTCACCGATGTTCACAGCCATCCAAAGGGCTATTTTCATCTACATGTTGTAGATGAGGACACTGAGGTTTAGAAAGAGTGAGTTGCTTACACAAGGTCACAGAGTTAGTGCATGGAAGAGCTGGGACAAGGTCAGCAGTAGGAAAGAGAAAAACACTTACTAGCAGAACTGCCTAGTCAAGCCTATTCTAGGTCAGCCAGAGCCCAGCTAACCCACATACATGGCTAGTTATACATAACTGTTGTTTAAGTCCAAGTTTTGGAGTTGTTTGTTACACAGCAATAGCTAACTGATATACTTACCTTCTTGATTTATTCTGAATCCCTAGGGCCTGTCAAAGCTCTTGGAATGGTGTCAATGCTCCATAAGTGTTTGCGGTCTGAATTAATGTTTTAAAAATCAACTTTAAAAAAACTCATCATGATGTCTCACAAAGAACTGGTACACACTGTGACATTTTTTCCATGTGACTTTGGAGGGATAAAAACAAACAAGTGACGACAGTGCTCTCTTGATATGGGTCACTAAGGATCCTAGTTCCTAAGAGTCAGGGCCTGGGACCACCCAGCTACCTTTGGCATCACCTAGAGGCAGCTGATATATCCCACACCCCCATGATGAAGCAAGCATCCTTCATCTCCCACTGCACCACAGTGGCATGAAGTGAACCAACGTGACAAGGCATTTATTGGCATTCAATGCTGATTCTGAATGCATGGCCACCTCTACACTGAGACGCATGAGTCCAGCTAGAGGTTGCCAGTGTGACGGCAGATTCCCCTTTCTGCCTAGTTTTTCAAAAACAGTTTCCCAACACCTCTGAGGGAACACCTGCCTTCGCAGGCTGGCTGAATGCTGTTTCCCAGGAGCAGCGTTCTGGAAGGTGGACCACCAGGTGGAAGAAAGATTCTTCAGAGAGCTGCATTCCCATGGGAATGGTGACAGCTTGAGCCTGCCGGGGAGTCCTGTTGTATTCCGAGGTGCGAAAGAAGGCATGAACTGTGCATATGCTGTACCATACAGTTTTGCCTACCGCTGCTGGTAGCTTCCTTGAAGCTGTGAACACTCCGTTCCTCTCCTTTTCACCCTTAAAGATTTGTGAACATACAGGACTGGGCTGTGGGAGGCAAAGTCTTCCCCACATGGTTGGCAAAGGAGGAGGTGGGGTCTGATGGTTCCATCCACTGGTGGACATGTGTTAGGGAATCTTTGAGCTTGTGGCTTAAGAGCTTACCCTTCCTCAGGCAGCCTTCCCACCACAGCACAGTGGAGAATTTCGGTTTCACTGAAGGTTTTTGAAAAGGCAAAATTCCTTCTCAAGGAAGCAGACGTGAAGGTTCTCTAATCAGAGGCTGCATAAATGGAGAGACCATCAATTACACAAAAGGGAACTCAGATTGATGGTCTGCGTACATCCTACATGGTCTGGGGGCTGCCCCTCAGTTGGCTTAAAGTCTACAGTCTAAAAACCACGAATATGTGTCTGTCTTTGCCAGATGGGACCAGGGAGCCTGAGAGACTCTCTTCTGACTGTGAGAGGAGGGGAGAAAAGCAGGAGGAGGGAGTGGGGAGAGAGGAGGAGAAGAGAAGAAAGGGAGGAGGAAGGGGAGAGGGAAGAGGAGGAGAAACTCTTGTCAAAATCTTTTTAGTGTGTGAAACTAATTCTGCTCATCTCGGATCTGGTGAGCTGGATGATATTCTGTGCACGGCTCCTAAATGAATTATTAAATGTCAAGTCAAGATGGCTTAACTAAAATATCCGATTTCATAACCAAAAAGTATCTGAGGTAACAATAACAATTTTGCAGGTGAATGTAGAGTTGTCAAGTCAAACCATTATAGACAAGCTTTGAGGGTTTTCACATAAACTCCCTCCACATCTCATCTTCTGTCGCTAAATACCGAACTCTGGAGAGCGAGTTCTGTTTCAATAAAGATCATCCCTCCGGTACAGGCTTTGCTATTCAGATCAAGCCAGCAAATCTTTTTTTCTTTTTTTTCTTTCCCCTAAAATATAAAGCTAAACAAGATCTCAGTCACAACCACCAAATCTTTATTAATGCATTCCTTGTGCTACTTCTGAATATTAATAAAAATTAATAATTAATTTTGCCTTTGGCATTGCAAGATATACTAGTTTTAATTAGTGTACTGTACTCCTATACAATTAAAAAATAATTGATGTCCACGCTTATTGGCGGTGTCTGTGATCTTCTTTTCTGTTGTTGTCAACAAATGCCTTAAAAAACAAGTTCAAGAATGTTGTGCTGTCTGCTTGATTTACACACCCCAAGTAACAGGCAAATCTTTTATGATGAAACAGAACAGTTTTCTGTTTAAATTATACACAAGTATATTAACTAGAAAGAGAAAATTAAAAGCTGATGGCTACAAGGAATAATGGAAAGTCTATAAAAATGTTTTATCTATCAACAGATTTGCCTGGAAAATATCAGTGGTTGGTACCATCTCTCAACTGAAACGCAGAGAGGCCATCTTGGATTTGTTATGTCAATTCCATCAAGCATTTAATTCTGATGTCCTCCTTAATCAGCTTTAGTTATTTAAATTCAGCATATCATGTTACTGTCCTACTACGTCATTTTAATTGTGCCATGAACTACTTTATTATAAGATGCTGAAGGATCTCCCTGGGCCTCCCTCTTCTTTCTTCTTTAACAGTGCAGACTGAAGAACTCAAGACAGAACGCCTGTGGATAAAGGCAAGAGCGGCTTCCTTTGAAAACACTTGCATCGGGAATCTTGAGCCGAGAGAGGGTGGCTGCTGTTTTAGAAGGTTACAATTCCAACCCTATACCACACATGTCCCTCGGCTTTATTCCTTAGAATCAGGATTCCCACTTTTAGGAAATCTCTATTGAACAACTCCAAACATACCTGGGATACCAAGAAAGTGATCCACTAAGAGGAAATAGTAAAGTGAGGGGCAAAGAGGAAAGGGCAGCCCAAGGTCTGGATTTCAGCCTTTACCACTGACGCACTGGTTAGCAGGTATTTTTTAAAGCAGAAAATCGCAGATTTGATGCAAAGGTTTCTTTTATCATGTTAATGATCTTAATAGCAATTTTAAGCATTAAAAAAACCCAAAAAAACAAAACTATGCCGCAGGGAACTATGCTCAGTGTTTTGTAAAACTTATAATGGAAAAGAATATGAAAAAGAATATATACATATATATGTCTGAATCACTTTGCTTGTACACCAGAAACCAACACGACATTCTAAATCAATTATACTTCTATTTTTAAAAAGTAACTATGCCAAAGTATCTAAAAATATAGTCTTTGGTTTATTTTCCGTAACAGTTTTGCCTTCATAGAACTTACCACATAATCTAAAGGTTATCTTAGTCATGCATCTGATTACCAGTTCACTGTCCACATCTCGGGCTAGAATCTCAGTGCTGTGAGGGCAGGCAGCTCTATCCTTCTGTCCACAGCTGCATTCACCGTGCCTGGCATTTAGCCAAGCCAACATTTAGCAAACATCTGTGGAATGCATTTATTAATTCTGACTTAAAATGCAGTGCTCTGCACTTCCTTTTTCCACACCCATCAGAAGGTGACTGGATAAACAAGCTATAGTAGAACCATATAATGGTCTATTACTCAGCAATAAAAAAAAAAATGAACTACTAAGACACACAGTGCCATGAATGAGTCTCAAACAATAGATTGAGCAATGCATGCCAGTTACAAAGAGGAAACACTGCGTGATTCAGAGCATACGGAGTCTGGAGCAGAGAGAGCTTTGCTGGTGGTGGAGAGAGAAATCGGGACAGAACTCTGGTCGCCTCCGGAGGGGAGTCAGTGGAAAGGGGGCATCAGGGGATGTCCTGGGGGCATGGAAATGTGGACTTTGATCAGGCTGGTGGTTCCACGGATGTGCACATTTGTCAAAACTCATCAAACTCGAAGATCTGTGCATTTATGGTATGTAAACTGTGCCTTCATTTTTAAAAATCTTGGGAACACACATTTTCTAATATATTGGCAAATGAAGGAGGTGACTCAGAAAACGTGTACAGATGAGAGGGTCTGGAATTCTCCCCACATCATCACCTCCCGCCACGGGTCCCTGGGCAGGGCAACCAGGCAGCAGAGGTGACAGACATTACAGCCCCTCCTTGGTGCTGGTGCATTTTCCTAGCTGGCTCCCTGCCTGCCCTGGGGGATGCTCCCTGTCTCTCTGGTCCAAGGCATAGGTCAGGAAGGCAGCGGTGTCTTCATCACAAGCACGCAGTTTGGGATGCAGAGACGTGCTGGGCTCCTCCACCAGAAACTGTGAATAACACTCTTAACAGCCCATGCAAATGCTGTGGTCTGTGTCTGCACACCCAGCTGGTCTGCTGATCAATTTTTACTTCTCAAATTGGGTCAGTGAAAAAGGCTGGAGCTTTCCCTCCCTGTGATCTAAATTCTCCATGCGATCTAAATTCTATTAACACTGGGAAACCTGGAAACGCCAAGGCAGGCCTTTGGCATCACTGGGACCACCTTTCAGAAAGACCCATTGACCTATTTTCTTTTTAGACTTTCTTTCTTTTAATCAAAAGGGCCCAAATTTCCTGGGTGTTAATGGAGGATTAGCTTGAAAATGAGGAGCCTATGCGTGGAACAGAGAACAAGCCAGTGGAAAAAGGTGAGTGGTCCCCTCCTCCTCCAATCGGTGCTTAACCACATCTGGAGGGTCCTCTTCACCAAGAAATCTCTATGTGGACTCCTCGTGTCTGGAGGAAGCACCAAGATAAGAATTGCATCTTTCAGGGGGAGGGTATAGGTCAGTGGTAGACTGCGTGTTTAGCATGCACAAGGTCCTGGGTTCAATCTCCATTAAAATAAAAAATTTTAAAAATAAATAAACCTAATTAACCCCCCCCCCAAATTTTTTAAAAGACCTGCATCTTTCCCTCTTCTACTCGAGAGGCTCTGACGTTCTCATCTTGACTTTACTTTTCTGTTTTCTTTCAGCCATGGGTGAGGAGTGCAGATTTGAGGCTGGGTGCCGCAGCCTGCTTTGTGTTCCCTCCTCCACTATTGTTGGTTGGCCTTTGGGGTGCCCAGGGACTCATGGGTGTCTGAGCTGCGCCCAATGGCCTGGGCTCCCCACTGTGAGTTCTGCACCTGATCAGAAGCTCTGGCTTGTCTAGAACTGTCTCTTAGACAAATTTTGGTTCGGTGTCTCGCATGTTCCCAACCTAGGTCTTGCCCAAAGGGTGTCGAAGGGCACGCAGCAGCATCCATCCCGCAGTGCAGGCACCTGAGGGTGACTTGTCATGCACGCGGCATGTGGACAGCATCTAAGGAGGAAGCAGGATGCCGTGTGGGACCAGAGCAAGAGGGCAGCTCAGAGTGCTAGGATGATCAGGGCATCTGGGCGGAGTGAAACTCATGCTTCGTCTTCAGGGAGGGACAAATTCAGGTCAAAAAGGCTGTTCCAGGCTCAAGGAGCAAAGAAATATTGTCTGGTGAGAGCATGGGCACTGTTTTTGTCAAAAGCAGCATTTTCCCTGAAATTCGTATATTCCCATCCTCGTTTCACAAGTGTTGCCATGTCACATACCACCTGACCACACGTGGACACCCAGCAGGGACTAAGGGACAAAGGGAGGGCTGTGGGTGAAAACGGCTGCCTCACAGGCCGGGGAGAGGCACCAGGTAGCTCCAGTTCGAATCCTGGGTCTGCTGAAATCGTCTCCTCTGTGTGCTCCCCCTTGTAATGTGGGGTCTGTGGTGTCAGGACTGTCAGGAATATTAACGGAGCACTTTGCATGCAATCCTTCAATCCAGGAGAGCTATTATTAATGTTTTCCTAGGTTGGGATCAAGGGTCTATTTACCCTAAGTAATAGGGCCCCCAGAAGGTGGATTTTAAAGCATAAAAACAACAAAAAGTCACAAAACACATCCTGACCACCCCGGTCCTCACCCACCTCGCAGGGTCCAGCCCTGGCTCCCAAGAGCCCTTCTCCTGACCCCTGAGCTCCACCTGCCGTTCCTTGGTGTTCAGCGGCATCTTCTGAGCCCATTTTGGCAACATCTGCCTTTAAAGGTGTGGACATTTATGTTTACAAGCCGACTTGAGCGCGGAAGCCCCGGCTGCAGCAGCACAGCCAGCTAAGCGCTGCTTCGGGACTCACAGGGTCCGAGGACTGAGGGGCAGCACCTTAACTTCGTGTCCAGGATCTCTTGGCCACCCTGAGGTCCCAGCCTTTCTCTGCATCTTGTGTTCCTGTGTCATCAGGGGTGTGGTGGGCTGGCTGGTGTCTGCAGATGCACCTGTAAACGAGAGTGAGACGAGGGAGGGGGTGAGGGGAGGCTTACCCAGTGGTGGCATCCCCTGGGGACCCTGAGGAGCGCAGACTGCTGTGACCACACACTGTGCTAAAGGCTTGCAAGCGCTGATCACACGCAGCCCACCTCACTACCTTCTAAGTGGAGACTGTTAACAGTTACTTGTGTGACAGTTTGCTTAACTTCCCAGTCCCCTAGTAGATGGCAAATGCTGGGATGTCAAGGACTAGGTGAGCCTCGGGTTTACTGTGCCCCTGGCCCCAGCACAGTGCCTGGCATGCAGCTAGTGCTCAGTAAGCATTAACTGGAAAAATAAACAGTTTCATTCAATAGGTATGCAAGTTAAGTTCCCTTTTGAATCCAAAAACCAAGTACAGCTTTCATAACCCAGGGCACTGAAGCCCTCTTGATTTCTGCCCCCAACCCCTGCCCCTCCACAGCCCCATCGCCTGGCAAAGCTAAGATTCCTGCCCCTCTCTGGATCCTCCCAACCTCTTGTGCGTAGCTCAGCATCACACTTCCCACGTGGACTGTGGGTGTTCATGGAGGATCTGTCCGTCTGCTAGGGCAGGAACCCCTTGCTGGAGGACAGCGGGTGGCACTGGCAGCTATCCATGAGTGCTTGTAGAAAATCGGGCTTGTCATTTTCCAAACCCAGCACCTGACAGAGTTGACCTACAGGTGGGTTTGAACTCTGGTTTGCCACCACAGTCACGAAGGACCTGAACTCTGTTTGCCAAGCTGTTCCTGAATGGTGCCCTTGGAGAAAGCAGGTGGGTATCCAACTCTCCAAAGGACACCCTCTGTCAGCCCTACAAAGAACACCCTCCAGTGGGGGGAACTGAGGCTTCTGGGGCTGCTCTGCTCTCTGATGGGCTCACGTCCAGTCTAGTCCGTGCCGTGCCTTTAGGCAGCCAACACAGTCAGCTGGCAGACCGGCCCGAAAATACTTGAATATTGCAATGTGCTCGACTTTTTATGTAACTGGCCAACGTGACGTCGAACTGTACAAATGGAAGTTTTATGATGATAAGATCAGTTGTTCCTGAGATATTTATGTGATAGGCTGACGGATATAAAACTACAAAGCCTGCTTTTTATGCCTCCCATCCTTTCAGAGGGAAAAAAATAAATACCGAGATGATGGGTCACTTTGAAGAGAATTTATGATCTAAATTACCTAATACCTGGTAAACTTCTAATATGCGAGATGAAGTCTCTCTGTGCTATTAAAAAGATAAACTTCATTTCCCAAGATTGCAGGGAAGGGATTCTTCCTGTCTTCCCCTGCCCCAAATAAGATCCTGCCTCTGCCCGGAGACAGAGGCTTCCACGCAGCTGAATCACACAGGCATCTCCCCTGCCTGTCACGAAACATCAGTCCATCCTGGAGAGGAAAACCTGAATCCTGAAATGAGTATGTGTTGAAAGCCTTGGTGATAAAACACAGCCTTCCCTTGTTGCTGCAGAGTCCATGGCATCAAACTGGAAAAGAACAGAGGGAAGTTTCAGGACAGTCCTGGGTAATGGGACAGTGGCCACTGCCCACATCACATCTTTCCTTCAGTCCGGGTGATGATGGAGAACACAGTACCTCACCTGGTCCCAGCTGGACCACTTTTCCTGCTCAGATGGGTGTGGAAGTAGGTACCAGGCTGATGCTGGACTGTCTGCTATTAGATGTCAGCATCCTGACAACTTGACCTGGCCTGTTGGCTCACATGCCCCTAGTTACCTACTTCCGGGGGGCACAGCCAAACCCCAGGGCACATCTCTTATGCCACGTGGTGGGCGGGGCATTCTGGGCCCGGCCTCCTTACATGCTCTCATTATAATAGGGAAGAACAAATCTGACTCCATATAAGATCCGTTTCTTTTACTTTAAGGTTTGTAGTCCATTGCTTTTGCTACAAGTTCATCACTAAAGGGATGTTGTCTATAAGCTTAAATTATATATAAAGGCCCATCTCTGGGAACCCTGCTTCCCAGGTAAGGAATATTAAACTAAAATACCTTTATTTAGCTCACAGGAAACATCCTGACCAGGCCCACCTGACTGCAAGGAGGAAGAAATTAGCACATACTTTTGGGAGGCTGGCTGGAACCAGGAAATGTTTGACTTTACTGCCTCTCCTTTTAGTATAAAGGAAGCTTGAATTCTAACTCAGGCAAGATGGTTCTTTGGGACACAAGTCCACCATCCTCTCGGTCAGCTGGCTTTCTGAACAAAATCACTATTCCTTGCCCCAACAACTCGTCCCTCAATGTATTGGCCTGTCATGTGGCCAGCAGTATGAGCTTGGACTTGGTAATAGCATCTACTCTGCAGGTAGACTCATCACTGTCCTCACCTGTAGAGGCTAAACCAGAGGCCCAGGAGGAAGGTAGCAAGCTTATCGCCCCCACCCCCTTATGCTTGGGAAGGCTCAACATGGAGTCTTTATTGGAAGGCTCCAAATAAATGTCTCCTTCCCATCCTCCTTGCTCAAGGTGGTAGTCATGGTGGGGTTGGTGTTGAAAACCTCACTTCCCTGTGTCTGAAATGTCCTCCGATCCTGGTTGTCCAGAGAATAGGAATTGGGGAGGGACAAGGCAGCAAAACATGTTTCTTTTAATGTGGTGGTTCCTTTACAGTGATGTCCCTTCTGGGGAACCATGTAGGGTCAGAGTTGAATGGGCTCATTTCTACACAGACAGGTGGAATTCCAGAGAGGAGATGTGCGTGCTTCTCCATGGCCACAAGACACAGTGGTCACAGAGGGGACGGACCACAGCTGGGGTCCTCTGAGCCCCAGGCCGCCCCCTTGCCCCTGTTTCCTGCTTTCTCCTCTCTTCTTCCCTAGCAACCTGCCTGCTCCAGCACATCCTCAGGGTCTGATTACCCGAGGGGTATTTGCAGGCTTCTGACCTTGCTCCACACCGTGTTTGTATCTCAGGAAAGCACAGAGGTGGGGGTCAACCTGTGTGTGTGTGTGCGCGCGCGCGCGCCCGCACGCAAATGAGCACGCATGCGTACGCCTGCTGGGTATCAAACCCAAATTAAGCTCTTTTACTGTATTTTATCAGATCGATCTTCTGTGGACTCCTCAGCATTGTCTCATTTAAATAAAACTTCCATTTGTAACAATCCTATAAATAGAAAGCTGTATTGATCAGGGCCCCACCGGCAGCTGCACTTTGGTTATCACTGAAGCCTGACCGGTTAATGCGAGGGTGACAATTTATTATGCGGGCAGATACAAAGCAAGGCCGTGCCATTCAGGGCTCTTAACATCAATGTGCTTCGCTAGGGCCAGCAAGTTCAGTGGAGCCACCCTTAGGATCACAGTTTGCTCTTGATTTGACATATCACAACCCCAGATGCTCAACGAACAGGACTTTAATGGAGACCCCTGTGCCCTGGCCGTGCCCGGTTAAGTCATCTCACCACAGCAGCGAAGACGGTAGTTGGAGAGCACAAAAGCTGAGTTGTTTTATACTTGGAGGAAAAGCTGGGGGAATGTGAATGGGTACGCTGTCTGCCGGGGATGCTGAACTGACCACATCGCAGCATCACCACCCCCCACATCCATGAAGTGCCTACTGTGCGCTCAGCATGGTTGTCTGTGAGTGGAATTTATTTCTGTCAGAAGCTGTTGACTGAGAACGTGCATCCGTTGCTTCATGGATTCAGCCACTAATCATCTCTTTGCTCGGTCTGCATCACTGATAGTGGCTTATTTTCAAATGGTTTCCCCCAAATTCCTGGAAACCAGGGGTCAGTGGGATGTGGTTCTCCTAATAGAAGATCACATGGATACTGATGCACAGAGACATTTGGCTCAGAGCCCCTCTCGGCCTCACAGGCAGAAACCCCGCTCACTTTCATGGGCTCTGCATCCAAACTGTGCCAGAATTCCTTGCAGGACTTGCCCAGAACTGAGAATTCATCCTGGGTCCTCAGAGAGCTGTACCCATGGCCACTGGACACCTTAACCAAGAACCTAAAGTCAGATGTGCGGGAAATTTGTTGCCACCTCAATGTCACAGGGACCCACCCACCTGGGAGTTGATGAAGCTAGCTTCTCACTTCTGATTCTGATGCCCCCAGGACCGCCAACCTCCCCTCTGTGGCCTTCCTGCCAACACCAGACGTGGAGCCACCATTCAAGTTCATGTGGTGCAGCAGGGTCTAGGTTGTGACTTTCCTTGGCTTTTGTCCTCGTCCTCGGCTATCAGTCACATTTACCACAGAGGGTGGGTGAGGATTTTAAGGAGCCAATCTGGGTCTCACTTGCCACTGGGCACTTTTGCTTCCTGCCAGATGTCTCCCCTGAAGAGAAGGACTGTGGACATCTCTGAACACATCAGGGTAGGGGCTTATCTACCCGCTTGATCACTTTGGGGCAAGTGGAAAACACCTTGCCACCAGGCCTAGGAACCCTGGGTACCACAGCGAGGAGGGAAGACACCAGCTCCTTAGATCATACAGCAGCCCAGGTTCTGGGGGTTTAAGCAGAGTTCTGGGGAGCTCTCAGATCAGTGTGGCAAGGGGAGAGGCTGGGTCGAGGTTGGGGGGCTCTGCCCCACTGGCTCTGGGCTTCCCCCAGGCAGATGTGCTGGCAGCCCCTCGAAGCCCCTGTCCTGCACATTTCAAGCTGGAGCTGCTTCCGTTCCCTTGTACCCATCCACGGTACCTGTCATCTCCTGCTCCCACAGGTCTGCGGGCACTGTGTGCTCCTCTGGTCAGCTCCCTCCTTCAAGTGTGTTCAGACACTTCACAGAAACTTGGGAGGCAGCAGAGATGAAGGTCTGCTCTCTGCCATCTTCTATCAAAAACTCAAAGATGCCACTTTAGAAATTCCTGGACCTTCCCACATGCTAAAAAGAAATCAAAAGGCCATCACACTCAGGAGGGAGTCTAGCCTGCACCATCTCCCAGAATGCATTTGCACAGCCAATCCATCCTCACAGCATTGCTGCAGGGGCCAACGTGCCCTTTTGTGCTGCACCCCCTCCCCCAGGCAAAGACACAAGGTGAATAAGCCCTCCTTAGAGTCCCCGTCCACGTGGACAGGAGCCCAAGATGGATGAGAAAGGTCGCCCTGACCTCTCTACCAAGTCCCCAATTCCTGCCCCCAGGGGAATGGCCTCGCCCCCCCCCAGGCCCCCCCAAAACCACCTAGAACACAATAGTGTATTCCCCAAAGCCGGGATTATCCTTTTATAAATCACACAGTTTGTAGGACACCAACTATATTGTGTAGTTGAACAAGCTCATTTCTCTTTTAGTGTGGTTCCTCCAACCTGAGATGAAACATGTGCTCCCGTGTCTCTCCTGCAAGTCTGGTTCCTGACCACCTGTGAGATCACACACGTGCGCACGCGCACACACACACACGCACGCACGAATGGCCGTAGCAGGAACCTCATTTTTCATGCACTGGGATAACACTGTATCTGGGGAAAAAAGCACCACCGGACTTCTCTCCACAGCATCAGTGAGACCTGTGGGACCCTAGGCTGTGTGAACACTTGACCTAAAACATCTGCATTGCGGGCTTTCTCCAGGAACAAAGGCTGAAACCTCAGGACATCCTTGTTCTATATCCAAGTAATTCACATGATGTGGTTGTCCCAGGAAAAAGAAACCAGATACCAAAGGAGTAATCCCTTCTCATTTGGAGCTGTTTGTTGGCCGAAATCATGATTTTCCAGTTTCCACCAGTTCCATGGAAGTTGAAAACCTCACCAGGTGCAAGCTTGGGCCAGGGTAGTCGGTGCTGAAGGAGCCATGTCCACGTGGCCTCCGAGCTGTCACTAACACACGTCGTGTCCGCTGTCTCGTTAAGAGCCATGTTGAACTTGCTTATCTGTTGTGCTGTAACACAGGTCTTCGTGAAGTCCTTTTTACTGTTACATTTTAATAACTTGGGTTATAGGTAGGATAGAAACAATATCTAAGTGACATTTAAAAGCAAATCTATTAAATTTTAGGGTACCTGTGTTACATGGTTAGAAACATTATCATTTAGATCCTGCGGGGGGATACGGGCATGGTATGAAAGAAGGAAAATTGTGTACTTTAGAAAACACAATCTAAGTCTAATATCATCTGTGAGAAGAAAATTCTCTGCTCATTACCAGGAAGATTGTTTTTATTCTACCCATAACTAAAGTTATTAAAGTTTGAGAACTGTAAAATGCTTAATGAGAAACTGCAGAATAAATGGTAACAGCTAGGGTCTGGATTGGTATTTGCTGATGATAAACGTTAAATCTCAATTGTGAGAAAGCACCATGACCTACCCGGGTACCCCCCCTGTGAGTGTGAAATGACTAAACGATAAAAGAGTCAGCGGGGAACCACGGTAACCACGATGCTGTCCAACAGGGAGGGGGAGGCATTTCTTATTGGATTCAAGGGAAGAGTCGACATTCCGGCCAAAAGCCTGAGCAGCTGGGCCCCCCTTCCTCCATATCTCTATACCATCCTCCGCCCATGCCCTCCATACGGTGGGGACCAGGATGCTCAGGACAGAAAGAACGTTGCACAGGACAGAAGACAGTTGAGACACCAGCAAAACATAGCAAGCACATTGCCAACTAGGGGAGTGGACCACCCCAGCCACACAGCTGATGAGGGTCCCATCAGATCTCTGGACATCTGCAAACTGAGACCAGAATGCCAACATGACCAGCCAAGTATGCACTGGCTCTCTGCTTCTTTAGTGGAGGGGTAATGGAGTGGCTCATCAAGCCCTCTGCCCTGGGTCAGGTATGTTTCTTCAGGCTGCAGCCTGGTGGGACTATGAACTAAGTGTTCATCGTGCCATTATAGGGGTGGGTCACCTTCTACTAAGACGTTCATTGTGTTCTTGGAGCCCCACTTAAAGAACCTCCTGGACACTGCTGTGGTTTGACTCATTTGCGAGCTCTTTAACAACACTAGTGGCCAAGAGCCACACTTGGAGATTCTCATTTTATTACTTAGGAGTGAGATCTGAGCATTTGTGTGTTTTAAAGACTCCCAAGGCTGTGAGAGGAACCCCAGGTGGAGAATCACAAGCTTGGAGTGGTGGTTCTCAATCTTGGCTGCACACCGGGGGCTCACTCGGGAGCTCTGAACTTACACCCATGTCAGGAATTCTAATCTGATTGTTCTGGGGTGTGGCCTGGCCACTGAGATATTTGAGGCTCCCAGGTGAGTCTAAGGTGGAGTCAGGACTGAGACCCACCCCTGCCTCGGAGGATGCTCCTGGGCCAGTCTCAGCAGGTGGAGAGGAAACCACAGGTGCCTTGGTGTGTCTCTTGGTGGAACTGCAGAGACCGAATGGCGGCTGGCTGGAGGTGGCGGCTGGATGTGAGAGAGTTGCTCAGAGTTCCTTGGGACCCTGGCATAGTTCAGAGAGAGGGAGAATGGTTTCCCAAGCATGCAGGAAGAGTGTAAACATGCTGAGTGGTCTCAGTGCTCCCTACTTCATTTCCTAAAGTCCCAGAGGCAGACAATGGAGCAGCCAAGTGCTTTCTGCACTCCCTAAGGACCCAGGAACTGAGGGAGGGCTGGCATCCTGCTGAGGCTTGGGGAGGGATGGTGTTATGATTGGAAAAGGATGCTGGGACCAGGTGTGAAGGGTGTTGGGAACTGTGAAGGGTCCTGAACGCTGACCAAAAGGATCTGGTAGTCATCTGCAGGCAACTGGCTTCTCTGAAGGGTTTGAGACACAGCTGGGGAGCCTTCGGAGAACTAACTTTGGGAGGATCCCTTTGCTGGGTGTGTTTTGAGGAGCAGTAGACTAGGAGTGGTTGCAACAGTTCAAGAAGGAGGTAAAGTTTGTTGTTGTTTTTTTCTTGAAGATCAAGAAGATACACTCAGAATTGTTTCAAGTTCTGTGATCTGTCAGAATTCTCACTTGGTCTGAAGGATACAAATGTGCTCAGACAAAGGGGTTGCAAAGGCCAGGGACCAGACTGGTGATGTAAGTGTGCAATCAGGCTGCAGAGGAGATGTTGGTCAATGGTGGGTCCCATGGTGAACTGGAGAACGCATGTGGCAAGAGATATTTCAATGTAAAAATATTAAAATATGGTGTCAGCCAGTTACTACCTCTTTCTGGGTGTTATTTGAGCTCTGACTTAAAGGGTGGGCACTGGATGGAGTGGCCCCGATTCTCCTGCAGCCCCTTCTTCTCCTTGACAGTAGACAGCATCCTCCCACTCTTTGATCACTTCCATCTTGTGCTCACCACTCCTCACGGTGTACGGGAATACCTGTGGAAGGTGGTGGTGCGTGGATGGGGGAGAGGTACCTGGAAAGGCTCAGGATCTCATGGATAGTCAACCTCCTCAATGTGCCGATGACCATGGTTGTTCCTCACACCAGCCAGCTTAGGACCAGCCTGGTGAGACTGCCCTGTATCCTCCACCAGGCAGAAAGCTCTCATCACCCACCACCACCAACCCAACCCCCCTGCATTCCCCTTTCCGCTTTGTTATAAGCATACAATTACCCAGCGCTCCAAGCCTGAGAGGGGCTGGGGAAGGGAAACGGCTCTATTAAGTGAAGTACCGTAGACTGACTTGCGTTACTTTCCTTTAACTCTGCAAGAATGTTGCACAAATCATTAGGCAAAATTTTGCTGTAACTCTTCTTTCAATTAAACACAATGATGGAGGCAGAGTCTGCATTAGTGTGCAAATTCCCCGGAGAACATCCTCTCTGCAGAGTGGAATGTCTATTAGCTTTCCGCCAAAATAAAGGTCACCAGACAGGAGCTTTCCTCATGTAACTCTTACTTTCTTGAACAGGCAGGGTAATCAGGGAAGATGTGTCACACTCGGGAAACCAATGGTGCAATTATATTGAATATGCCCAGTGCACTGCAACCCGGTCCCTTGTTCTCCCAAGGTACTCAGAAGGTCATGGAGTCTAGGGCCTGGCCAGGGAAGGGAAGGACAGATGTCTGGTTCAAAGGCCTCCTGCTCACAGAATTTATCTTTCCTGTTGTCCTGATTTAGGGAAGAAGTAAATAATCCCAGGGCCTCATCTGAGCCACCCCAAGTTTCAGAAGCTTCCTGTGGATGGTGTAATCTGCCAGGGACACATCGAGAAGATGCACCCTGGTCCACAAACTCGTGTGTGCAGGAATGCCAATTGTCTCCATTTTTCTACAGCTTGATGTATAATGTGAGTCTTCAGTCTCTTGTGTGGTAAATTAATCTCAGATAATTCCAGGTGCTTGGCTGGGATTGGTTTGAATTCCAGGAAATGATGCAGGGTTGAGTGCCTGGGGGGCAGAAAGAAAAGGCTAGTCCTTGGTCCTTGGTCTGTGCTGTCCTCCATCACAAAAAAGCATGGTCCTGACTGATCCTTGGTTATCCATCTAGGCTGGTCACAGCTAACAGCATCTAGCTCACCTGAACAGGAAATAGGATCTGGGATGTGTTGGGAGATGAGGGTCTCTGAATGTAGGATGGTGAGCTCCATCCTGCATCTTTTAACTTCGCCAGCCCAGCATCCATTGTCCTTACTTCTAGGAACACCACCCTGATTTTCTTTTGGGGAACCACTCCTTCTCACCTCTCAGTCTGACACTGAGCAGGACCCTGTGGAACCTTCCCAGTGTCAGACCCTTCTGTGTCCCTGAGTTCCAAGCAGCAGAGTCAAGCATAATTAGAACAACAGAGCCACAAGACTCCTAGTTCCTCTTGAAGGGATGCAGATAGTAATTTGATGCATACCTTGGAGTTGTTCTGCAGAAACTAACCACCCCAGCCACTGGAGGGTGGTGATTACATGATGAATTCAAGCCTGTGGACCCCAGACTGGTTGGAACCAGAGGTTGATGATTAAGATTCCTGAAATATCACCCTGTTATCTCACTGTCAACCAATCAGAAAAATGTCCACGAGCTGATCGCATTCCCTATGACCCTCACCCATAAAGTTGCCTTTTAGAAATTTTTCCTGAAAGCGATCAGGGAGATTGAGTCTTTTGAGTATGAGCTACCCGTTCTCCTTGCTTGGAGCCCTGTGATAAACACTGTACTTTCCTTCACCACTCTGTGTCAATAGATCAACTTTGTGTCAATAGATGCAACTCTGTCAATAGATCATCTTTGCTACACATTGGGAAGCAGACCCTAGTTCAGTTTGGTAACAAGTCCAGATGATTTGGATGGATCTGAATCCACATCCCAGCTTTAGAAGGGAGACGTGACTTAGCCAAGCAGCCTATTTCATCACCCTGACCAAGCTGATGGGTTCAGCCACGAGCCCTTTAGGGTTGTCCACTGAGGATCTTCTCCCGTGTACCTAGCTGGAATTACACAGAAAGAAGCACTATGTTCTGGGGAGCTTACTTAACTGGAAGGCTGAAGCTAGGAATTGCTGAGGGCAATCTGGCACTATCTGGAGAGAACTGGCCTGAGCAAGAACGCAATAGACAAGCCTGAAGAATTGAAGGGCTCTGATAGCATTGTTGAGCTCCTGGTCCAGCTACACCTCAAGTCATCTACACCTGAAGTCATCTACACCCTATACTTTTCAATTACATGAATTTCAATTTCTGTTCAAGCTAGTTTGAGTGGATCCAGAAAAACATCTCAGTAGAACACTAACAATTTACAACTCAAAATCATTTGGACTCAAGAGACCTAAGGGCAGGCAGATTCAGGTATAGTGGGGTCTGAAGCTTGTGAAATTTTATCAGCTCTCTTTAAGAAAAAGAACATTACATTATTAACACAGAAATAGGCACAGGAACTTGGGAGAGACTCATACAAATAGGGGACTTGGAAGTGAAGCTTCTAGCTTCTTTAGTTCCATTGTAATGGGGAGGCCTGGGGACTGGCCTCCCTTCCCTCAAAAAGCTTTTGGTAAAATCATTTTCATCCCTTCAGGTCTCAATTTCATCATCAAAGCAAGATGGATGATCTAAGTTAAATCTTAACCAGCTTAAAAACACCATGTCTTTGCAATCTTCATCGAAGAAATGACATCATTTAAAACTGGTTTTTTCATGGTTTGCTGAGATGAAGATCTCTTTGTCCCGCACTTGCCTGGGTATTCGAATGGGTCTGGACGTCTACATCACTCTTTCCTACCTCTCTTCTGAAGGCCACTCCATCAATACTGGCCCAAGAGATGGGCCAGAAGATTCAGGATAGCCATTCCTTTCCGCCACCTTGGTAGGCATAGGGCCGACCAGGGAAGGGAGGAGGCTGATCTTGGGAGAATAATGCCAGGCTATTGGACTCTCTTAGGGAGTGTTTCTTCCTCAGCTGTCTCGACAGAGAAGCTTTCTTAAAGAATGTTTTCATACAAAATTTCTAAAATGCTGAAAATACAATAAGATTAACGGCCCCTGGAGGCTATGGCTTAAATATTTTATCTTCTTAGATATCAGTTACACTGCACTTTCCTCCGAGGATCTAAAGTCTTTTAAATATAGCATCTAATTAATCCTCCTGTCATCTGTGGATGGAGCAGCATCATTACCCTGATTTCACAGGTGAGGACACAGAAACCATGGGGAGGGGTGTCCACGGGTAGCAGCAGCCTGACTCCAATCAATGGAGACCCCAGCCACAACCCTGGTGGCCAACCCAATGGGTAAAACACATTTCAGAGCTGCCACTCCCAGCTTGCACACTACAGGGCATTCAGACTACAGATGACAGTCACCAAAAAGATACTGAGGGGGCTGAGGACATCTCTGCCTCAGATACACAGACGACAAGGCCTCAGGGAGCAAGGGACTCACCTCACCCAGAGGTGAGTGGTTCAGGATCCAGATAGCCTCATCTCTAACAGATCTCCTGATTTTTGGCATCTTTACAAACAGGTTATTTTAAAAACAACCACTTAATTAATACAGTCATTAGATTAAAATTGTGTTCCTCCCAATAACCAGATAATGAGGCAGCTGATCATTAACTTCTGTTGACTATGCTCCTCCCGGGTACCGGACGATGGCCACAGGATCTCTGACCCTCCCCTTGAAATGTAGCCATCACTAGTCTCACTTCATAAAGAGCCTCAATGAGCTTGACTAATTGGCTCCAGCAAGAGAGCTGGTGGATAGGATAACGGGCCAGGGTGCTTTCCCAGGACAGCTTTCCTTGGTTTCATTTTTCAAACCATTTGATTGTTTAGATCCAGCATTAAGCAATATGGCCCCATCACTTCTGGTGACGTCTGCTGGATAAACACAGGCAGTAGGAGCTCAGGGAAGAGACGCTTGTGCTGAAGATAACTGTCACTCTTACCACTGCAAGTTGGGAGGGTTGGAGCGTGGGGTTTTAAGTAGAAGCCTTTTAAACACAGAAACCACCCAGAGGCTGTCTCAAAGACAAGTGGTTCACTCGTTGTCAAAACTCAAAATTGCTCGGCCTTAATACTTCTATCCCTGCCTCGTCCCCCAATCCAGAGCATCAACCCCATAGTAGAAGCCCCAAAGATGACCGAAGACATCAAATCCAAAAGAGTCTCCCTCTTGGCGTATATAGCAGTGCTTCCAGGGAGACAGAGATAATGGAGATGAAGGGGAGGAAAGGGCTTAAAAAGGGAAAGAGGGAGACAGGAGGGAGGAAGACATATTTATACACACACACACACACACACACACATACATAGGGAGAGACAGAGAGATTGTGAATGAGCAGTGTCACAGACAGAACAGGAGTAACAAACAAAGAAATGTAAGTCCATCCAGCAGTGGAAAGAGAAACAGAGAGAGAGAGAGAGAGAGAGAGAGAGGTGAAGAGGAAAAGAAAAAGGAAAAGAGGAGACTGGA
The DNA here is from genome assembly GCF_036321535.1 of Camelus dromedarius. Classification (NCBI taxonomy): domain Eukaryota; kingdom Metazoa; phylum Chordata; class Mammalia; order Artiodactyla; family Camelidae; genus Camelus; species Camelus dromedarius. The sequence continues at coordinate 62,107,735 of NC_087444.1, forward strand.
AGAGGAAACCCAGCCTGGGTTTCCTGGAGATGGGAGCCTCTGACCCGCGTTATAAAATGACAAGGATTGAGTGAGCAGTTTTTAATACAGATAATGTTGTCCGTGTAGTCTATAAATATAAAATTAAATGCTGACCTCTCTGGTCCATGTCAAAGTCCAAGCCAGTGTCAGCACATATTGTTTTTATTTGTTTCAAGAGAAAATAGATCAACAACATTAACCTCGCAATGAACAGAGAATTGAATGAATTAAAAAGCAGAGTCATAAATCGCACCGGTTTTATTGGCACCGTGATAAACATGCCCGAGGCTGCTCGGGGAGTGGGGTCTGGGGTATTCCCAGCCTCTTGCCACCAAGAAAGGAAAAGAGATATTAAGACGGGGCGCCGTTCTCCCATTCGCACTGCCTCTATCCATCACCATATGACAAAGGCTCCAGCACATGTTTTGAGCAATATTAAGAAGGAGGAGGACCCGGGAACCAGGCAATTTGGAGAGGCCCCTGGGGATTCAGGAGTGCCCCTGTGGCCTACTCACCAGCTGCATTTGAAGAGAGGAGTTTTAAAGAGTGAGGTGGTAGAGCTGGGAGCTGGGCTGGGATTTCCAGAACACAACTGGATGGTCCTGCAGCCAGAGCACCCTGGAGGCTCCCGGCCGGTCCCCCTCCCACTCTCCCGGCTCCAGCTCTCCTTGGCCAGTTGGTTATTCACAAGAGGAGCGGCTTGCCAATGGAGGAAGTGCATTTTATTTCCAGTTTAGGAATTCACACCATCACTGGGGCAGTTGCTAAATAAAGCTTTATTGCTTCCACAAAGCCAGTTTCCTGTGGACCTTACGGCACTGCCTCTGTGATGAGTCTGAACAGTTCTTAGTGAGGGAGACAGGGCTGAGCATCACATTTACGGAGAGGAGACGAGACATTCACAAGCGTCACGCTTTCAGCCTGGCCAGTTTGGCCCCCGGAAGCCATGCAGAGGGGAATTCACAGAGACTCTGAGCTTTCCTTCCATCCACACCCCACTTCCTTCATTAACTTTCTCTCACGGGGCTGTAATTCTGGAGGTGAGAGGTAGGCAGAGCGGAGATGGAATAAACTCTTTAAACTCTCTGCTAGACTTTTCCACAATCCCTGAGCTACCACCACCAGTTGAAATGGGGAGAACCCAGTGATTTGGAGAAAAGAATCTCATGTGAAAATTGTGCGTCCAAGACAACATAAATTGGACTGAAAATAACCTCCATTTATAAACAAAAGAAATGTTGATATATTTATAAACCGACTGTAAACAAATTGACTGGATCATTAAAACTCAAAAGTAATTCCTCTTTGGAACGAATTCACAAAGCAATAAAGATTCTTTAGCTATTGATTTCTTTTCAGATAAGTGATTATTTTACAAAGCTATTATTCGCTATACAGTTTCTACCAATTTAGGTACAGATATTTTAAGTCTGCCACTGATTGTGACAAAACACGGTCAGGATGACCACAGAGTTAGCTGGGCTCACGGACAGATGTTTTAAGTAGTTAAGTTTACATGAACTGAATTAGATGAGAGAGGCGTTCTATCTGACCGTGTGAGGGTGTGCGGGCGTGTGCTTTGGCACACTGCCCCCAGCCTCTCAAATTAGGATTTCATTCTTTATAATAAAAATAATCATAATAGCAGCCAGCACACACAGTGCTCAACACGGGCACCCTTATAAATGCATCTCACTCCCACAACACTCCTGCCAGACCAAGCTTCAGTGTGATGTCCAGGAAACTGAGGCACAGAAAGGGTGGAAAGTTTGCTCAGAATCACCTGATAAATAACAGAGGTAGGACTGCAGCTACAGAGAGTCTGTGCTCAGCCACTACACAGTACTGCTACTTCTTCCCTAGGTCCTGCCTTCTGGCAAAGCCAGTCTCACGTCATGTCATTTAAAGGCCACCTTTGATCTCAAAAAGATAGCTGTACCTCCAGGTGTACTGCACTTTACTCATGATATTCAAGATATGGAAACCATCTGAGCATCTGTCCACGGATGAATGGATAAAGGAAATCTGGCATATATACACAAATGGAATATTATTCAGCCATAAGAAAGAAGGAAAGCCTGCCATTTGCAACAACATAGATGAATCTGGAGAGCATTATGCTTCATGAAATAAGTCGCATAGAGAAAGATGCATACTGCATGGAATCTGAAAAAAAAAAAAGGTGATTTATTAGAAATAGAATAGTAGAATCGTGGCTGCCAGGGGCTGGAGGTGGGAGAAAGAGGGAAATGATCAGAGGATACAAGCTTTGGGTTATAAGATAGTAAGTTCTGAGGCTCTGGTGTACAGTGTGGTGACTGTAGTTATTAACACCATACTGTATACTTGAACTTGCTGTAAGAGTAGATCTTAAGTGTTCTCACCACACACACACACAGGAACTATGTGAGGTGATGGACATGTTAATTAACTTGATTGTGGTAATCATTTCACAACGTATACGTGTATCAAAGCATCTCATCGTACACTGTAAATCTGTACATTTTACTTGTCAGTTACACCTCAATAAAGCTGGAAAACAAGACAGTTTTGTCCTTTGCAGCTCACGTGCAGTGTGGATGTCCCAGCCCCAAACAAGGCGACAGCGTGGATCGTGAGATGAATAAGCAGAGCTTTGTGGACACTGGTGACTCAGGACTCCAGTCCCCTGAGACGGCCCTTGGGCCTCTGGGTGAACTCTGGTGGGGTCTCGGGGGAGCTGACAAACACGCCAGATGGGTGCCCGCAGGGTGAGAGCAGGGCCAGGCTCTGGGGCCAATGCGGAGAAGCCCCGCCCTCCATCTCAGGATGCTCTTTCTCAGCCAGTCCTGGCAGGAGGGCAGCCGCACTCCTCAGTCCTTCACGAACGTCTCCTTGGGTTTCCCCCCTGCAGCCTTGCTGCCTCTGGGCAGTAGGTAGGATGAGGAACACTCCTCTGCCCTAAGGAGTCTCTTCTCCGGGTCCCAGCATCCGCCGGCAGATCAGACAGAAGAGCCTTAGTGTAAACTAAGTCATGAGTTTTAAACAAGCACATTCCTTTGGTCTGTCCATCCGTTTGCAGGACCTGCTCAAGCAGGAGCAATACCCACCATTGAAACACAAAGCAGGCTTACACAAGGAAACACGATTTTCATTTTACTATCACCAGGAACAAAATCAACTGCAAATCTGTAGTCTTGATACTCTGATTTTTCTCTTTCCATGAGTCCAGTGACCTGAGACACGTTGGACAGCCTGGCTCTGGTCAACTGGCCAGAATTTATCATCCACCATGTCCCAGGGCTCCTAAGGCTAGCTGTCAATTCCTCTGCCACACGCACCTGTTGCTGTGGGACCTAGGGAACAGGGCTCAGCCTCTCTGAGCCTATCTACTCTTCTATAAAAATAGGAATTCATAAAGCATCTTCCTCAAAGGGTTTGTAAATACCTACATAAAGCACATAGCAGATGCTCAATAAAAAGTTAGCTCGTGAAAGGGGCTCTTCTTTCCATTAACAAAAAAAAAAAAGGAGACATGATCTGGGTAGTCCTGGATCCCCCAGCCAGGGGTCAGGATGAGCAAACCCCCTGATGACTACCGCCCCTGGGCAGTAGGTGGTCTATCCTTCAGGAAACATCTCAGAGCCACCTCTGGCCCAGATGCTGTAAAATGTGATTCTGGGGTCCTCCCTTCTTGACAGTCACCTGAGGAATTCAGATCTGGTTCTCCCAGGTCCAGTAGTCAAGTTACCTTCTGAGGACATGGCTAGCTAGGGACAGAGCTCTGCCATGTGCCCCGTGTTTTCCAAGCCTGAGCACAGGTGGACAATCAGAGCTCCAAGCTGTAAAAATTCACCCTTGTCTCACCTGGTGCCCAACCCCACCTCCTCACCTTTGAAGGAGGCCTTTCAGTGATGGCTTGAAAAAATGTCCAGAATGATGACGGGCACTTCAAATGAAAATGCGTGCCATGCAGGACCTCAAGCAATATTCACTTGATCCCATAACAGATCCAGAAATAATTTCTTTTAATTTCTCTGCCTCTTAGAAAGAGACATTACCATTTCAGATAAGGTATTGCAGAGCTAAATCCCAAGCAATGGACTCAGATCTTTGAGATCCAGATTTGCTGCTCAGGGAAACACAAATTATTCCCTTTGGGGGTAAATGTTGCAAAGAATTTCAGGAAAGTGGCTGCCCACCTCCTGAGCTTTCAAGGCAGTGAATGTCTTTATCGGTCTGTGTGGTAGATTTTCTATTTAGGAAGCAGAGGTCTTGTCTATGACGATTTGGATGGATTGGTGAGTCGACAATGATGAGGTTAATTAATTCAGGTGGTGTAGACACTCCAACTGGGTAATTCCAGAGGAGAAGATGGAGTTCAGCACGTGTGAGAAATAAAAGTATTAATATCCTTTATCACTCTGTTTTATATAGAACTTTTATTAACATGAGCTGGAGAAGGAGGGGCAGAGGATAAAACACCCACATGTCAGCCATGTTCTGAGGGAGACTGGCAGGGGGCTGGTCCATAGATCTTCAGAGAATGATGTTGAGTTATTACCCACCATTAGGAGGGAGTGTTCATTTCTCATGTGTCTGGGATAGAAAAGCTCCTTCCATAATATTGAGAGCTGATAGCACCGCAAAGAGTAGAGTTTGGGTTCCTAAATTACCAGGATTGGCTATGGACCAAGTGTAAGCTCATACAGCTCTCCATTGCTCACTCCTCCTTGGGGCACAAGAGATCCCGAACCCAGATCAGATCTCCTTAAAGAACAAGGAGCAAGCAGCCAAACACGCAACTGGCTGATAAATACCACATAGCCCTCAAATGGATCAAGTCTGCTGAATTCTAAGGTTCTATCTGGAGAACTGACATCATGTGAATTAAGCCTAACTCATTTGAATTCATCCCTGTTTTTAAAATGTTTCTAGCCCATTTTCAACCTAACAAAAGGCTGCATGCCCCCCAAATGAAGGGGCTCATTTTGAAATGGATGGCTTCCCTCCCGCTTTACAGGGGGCTGAGGCAGGTGCATTTCTTTCTGCCCTGCAGGCATCTGTCTTCTTCCAGGTCTTGCGGGCAACCGACCCCCGCCCCCACCAGTGGAGACAAAGCTCCCAAAGGCAGACAGAAGGTGACTGGTTCAGGTATTGATCAACTCTTACTCACATAAAACCTTTCACCTCCCTCAGAGCATGACGGCCGAGCCAATGTCTGATACTCACATGTGGAAATAAACTGGAATATAAAAAATCTGCATCCATGACAACATGGGCTATGATCTCATTTGGTGCTCCACGCCAGGCAGAGGGCAGCTCCGGGCAAGCTGGAGAAATTGTGTACCGGGGAAACTTGGAGCACTGGACAGTCCTGGGGACAGGAGGCTGTATCACCAGTGCCCAGACCCACTAACAGTATTCACTACTTGGGACTGGCTGAGAACCTGATGCAAAGAAGGTCAAGGCAGGAGGAACCTTGGCCCTAACAGTCATCACTGTTTGCTACGCTCGTGCAAGCTCTGGGCTGTGGGCTGTGCACCTGTCTTCCCACTCAGACCTCCTGGTTATACAGGTGACTCAGGGCCAGGGACCTAGAGCCACTGGCTCAGGAGGAACCCCTAATGGGAACCAGAGCTCCATGCTGGAGCAGGGCACTTAATATCCTCAAAGCACCTTTCTCCTCCATGCTACAATTCCTCCATGCAGCAGCCCTGAGAAGGTGGCAGTAAAAGATTAACCCTGTATCCAATGACACAGTGGAGGCCCAAAGGCTATGTCATCCATGAAAGCCTCAGCTAAGACACCCAGAGTGTTTTAGACTTCAAACAGAGACAAAAAGTGAAAGAAAAAAAAAAAAGGAAAGATACGATTTATAAATTACAGTATATGTTAAATACTTACTTTTCAACAAGTAAGCAACTTTAATACACACCAAAAAATCAATGTAATATTATCATGACAATTACAGGGTTTATTATACCATTAATTCAGAATATATCATAGATAGCGTGGGTCGGTGATGGACCACCCAATTAAAATCAGTGTGATGACCCCCTCAGCATCCAGCCAGGTGTAGCTAGGCTCAGGCTCAACTGGAGGTCGAGCCAGGCTCTTTGTGTCAGGCTTGGGTTCAAAGTTGCAATGAGTCTGGCTCCCCTGACTCTCAGGACTGTGAATTTTCTGCCATTCCAGGGGCCAGTAAGTGATCAAATGTCCAAATGGACAACTGTAATCCTGGGCAGTGTCCATGGAGCAAGGCTATGTCTCCACCCACAGATGGTCCTGTCCAGCAAGGCCATCCCACATAGTTAAACAGTTGCTCTTTTTTCCCAAAAATGCAAGCATGGCTTGTCAGACATATGACTAACAGTTTACAAGGCATCCTGGACGCATCAAGCCCAAAGGCACCTGTAAACACAAGCTAATCCCATCAATTTCCACTGCTCTGTGTGTGGGAGCACTCTTGAAAGAAGGATACATTCCAAACCGGGTCACTGCGCTTCACACACTGGAAGGTGACCCACAGGACAGCTGTGCGCAGAACGTTCCCTGTGGTCTCAGCAGGAGACCCTCAAGGAGCCCCAGAGAGCATGAACAAGAGGAAGACCAAGGTCTCCGGCCTGGGCAGCTTTGCCGAGGACTTCTCTACGACATCCTGGGTGGGACGAGGGAGAGGTTGGTGGGACAACATGTGTGGTCTGGCCTGTCCCACACTCATTTCCATCTTTCTTGGCCACACAGCACATATGCAGTCCTCGGGAAAACACCTCTCCCCTTCTCTTCTCTTGTCCTGTGGTTTGGGAGGGCTGCCTCCACTCCAGGCTTGAGGGGCGCCACTGACAGCATTAAAGTGCACCCCCAAGTCATGGATGCAGGGAGCATTTCCATCTCCAAGAGCTTTCCTTTAGCGCCCTGTTCTTAATCAATAGTCCTAGAGGACTGAGACGTGCTACTTTATACTAAGGTGTTAATGACTGAAGACCAAAGACCAGGTTACATTCCTCAGAGCAGTTGATAGCCATGGAGTATTAGAGAATCATGAGCTTTGTTGTCAATCCTGTTCCCGCTTCCCTTCTTAGTGGCTGTGTGACCTGGAAGAAAATCCCTTAATCTCTTTTGACCACAGTCCACTCCTTTGCAAAATGAGGTTGGTAACATCTACCTCTTCGGTCTTTCTGTGACTTAGATGATATTTGTAAAAGCTCAGCACGGGGACCCAGCAAGTGGCCAGTGTACCATCGGGTTGGAGTGGGTGGGGAGGAGGCCTTCATAAATTCCCGAGCACTCGGGGATCTGCAGCAGTCCCTCCAGACCCTGCACCCACCAGGATCAGCCAGGACCCTGACCAGGGTCAAGCCCCCAGGTTCCTTCTCTGCCTGATGGTTAGATGTGTCTCTCCTCTGAAAGTCTCTTGAACTTTCTGACCTGTGGAGAGAACCAGCCCTTGAGCCAGCACCTGGGGACTGTGGAAACCCTGAAGGCAGGTGGCAGTGAAGACATTCAAGGCAGTAGAAAGAAGACTAAAGCGGGTATCTTGTGCCCTGGCTGGCCGCATGCCTCCGGCCCCCGTATCCTGGTTGACCCGGATCATGGCTTCCTCTTCCTGGTTCACCTTCCCCTCACGTGGCTGTAATGAGGACCCTGGAGTCATCCCACTAATTTCTTACCAGTTGAGTCAGGCTGGCTGCAGATCCAGACCTCAGCTGCCCCCTGTGGAGACCCACCCACCAGAGCCATACCTGGCTTCCCAGGGTATTCCTGAGTGATTCACTCCTGAGCACTTGATGTTAACCCAGGAGTCTGCTGACATGTGGAGGCTGGGGAAAGAGGTAATTCACTCAGGTACACGTGGTGAAATTCTCAGGGCAACAGGAAACTGTTTCAGTCTGACCGATGGCCAGGTCATGAGTCTGAGGCAGACTGAGGAAGCAGGGGGAGAACACCTTTGGGTTTCACATGGGACAGTTATTGCACATTATCAGGGCCACATATAAATATGCAGGAGCACACTCCCATGCATGTACATAAACATACATATATTTTCACATATGGATATCTGTATGCATGTGTGTACAAACACACACGTTCTCCCAGGCTACTGTAAAGCCTGCTACAAAGATACAACAACCTGAGTGTTTCCATTTATTCCTTGATTCTCTCTCCTACCCAGACTCTGGACATCTCACACTAAGCCTATCTTTCCCTTCCGACATCCTTCTGCAGCTTCAGGCTGCTCAGAAATAGCGGATGTGTATCAGTTAGTTCTGGCTGCATAACAAACTTCTCCAAAATCTTGTGGCATCAGTGACAACCTAGCTCAACATTCTAAGTCAGCAATCTGTGCTGGGCTCAGCTGGGCTGTTCTTCTAGACTTGGCTAGGTTCATTCGTGAGTCTGCAGTCAGCTGCTGGGTCACTAGGAGGCTGGCTGGTCTACAATAACCTTAACCAGGATGATATGTACTGGACATGGTCTCTCATACTCCAGCAGGCTGGCCTGGGCTTGCTAACATGGAGTTCACAGGGTTCTCAGAGAAGTAGCACAGAGGCATTCAAGGCCTCTTGAGGCCTAGACTCAGAAATGCACATTGCTTTTTGGCTTTTGCTGCATTATGCTGCCAAAGCGAGTCACATGACCAGCTCAGCTACATGAGGTGGAGAAAGAGACTCCAATTCCTATGGAAAGTAGACTTGGCAACACCTTGTTGCAGAAACAGAAGGAAGGCAATAGTTATAGCCATTTTTGCAAAAAAAAAAAAAAAATTATTCAGAGGGTAAATAGTAAAGAGCCCTAGAAAAGAATGGGTCTGGAGAATTATCTAGAGTCCCAACCGAGCAGCGCAGGCCTGGCTTTCCCAAGGCTCAGTCCTACGTCCTCCACCCCTTTGTTGCTGCAGTAACCCTGCTGTTTTCCCCCAAACATGAGAAAATCATTTTGCTCTGTTACGTTTCTCACTGACAGTTGTGAATACTTTTTTACCCATTTATGGGTGCAAATTAATGAGATGACAACAGACTGAAACCAATGACAACTGCTAATCTGTAAGCAAAAACAAGGGATGAGGAGCCGAGAGCAGTGCAGCTGTTTTATTTTAATTGAGGAATGATTTTATGTTAGAAACACTCAATATTCACAGCAAATTAAAAATAATGAAGTGAATTGATACCAATGATATTCTTTTTTCTTTTTTTTTTTTTTTTTTTTTTTTTTTGCTTACTATCCCTTTGTAAATCTATTTCTTCACACAAATTGACAGGCCTAATTGATACATATGCTATTAGTCCTCATTAGTAGGCTGAATAAAATAATTCTTGATTAAATTTATTGCAATTTACCAATCCAGCATAATGTTTGCAAGCTATAAAAGTCAATCAGCAGGAAACCAGGGGAAAGCAGTGACATTATTACATTTTATGTCACACAAGTGGTCTCCCCGCCCTGGTGAAGGGAAGGCCATCAGAAGACCCCCAAGTGGGCAACATACCATGAAGAGTGTACCCCAACCTCAGGCCAGTTTTCATAGACATCAGCAAGAGCTCTGAGACCTCCTGTCCCTGTGTAGTTGGCCTGGGCTCGAGCCATCCCTGCTCTCCTGGCCGTGCCTGTCTTCAGGCCAGTCTTCAGCTTTAATGACCATGAGCTGCAGGGACCTCCAGGGGCCTGAGGATGGTGATGGAACTTGCCATCCATACTCATTGCACCCCAACAAGATATCAGAAGGGCAGCTGCCTAGGGAATGGATGAGAAAACAAAGCTACAACATGTCCCCCAAGTGCTTGTGTGCCCCAGGCCACCTAAGTCAGAAGAGGTCCTGAGTCCAACTGTTCTCCAATGAAGTAAGTCCTCCATGGATTGTCTGCCTCCCTAATGTCTCAGAATCACATACTGGCAGCATTAAATGCTATATCCAGCCCCATGGTTCAACAGGATTAAAAAAATAATAAAAATTAATTGCCAATCTTTAAAAATTTTGAGATTGCACGTAAGTCCCTGGTGTCCAGGCTTCTCTTGAAGAATAAGAACATCTGGCCACATTGGACCCCTTTCTGTATGGAACTGGGTCAAAGCTGTCCCTTCAGTTGGATGAGTTCTTTGCTCCTCATGATCTGGCATTCTGCCCCTTCGTTGTTGTCTGTTACCTGCCCGCCCCTGCAGGCCCATATTTGTGAATTTTGCATGTTCAAGACTCCACCCTTTGTAGTTCTGGGCTGTCGCAAGGTGGCTGTGCACTCCGGCCTGAGTTGTAATAAGGAGGCACTTGACTCTTAACCTTGCAAACCCGTAGCAACACCCTAGACGGGGAGGTTTGCCCAAAGCATCACCCCACTGGTTCTGCTCTGTCTCATTCTTGATGCAAATATCCTGTGTTGGACTGTTACCCTCTTTCTCTGCTTCCCTATCCACATTATTGAGCATTTCACCCTTCATAACCCCCACCACCCTCTGTAAACACATCCAAGTATGTCCCATTCCCCAGGGTCCTGCTCCAAGGCTATGAGCTATGAATATCCACTCTTTCCCGAAATCATGATGATGGAGAAGTCTTCTGGACTCCTGACTCCCCAATGTCTCTGCCTAGAGCAGAGCTCTGATAAGAAGAGTGACAGGAATAGTTATTTTGACCAGACAGACCTTCACTGAACCTTTCATTATACCCATGGCATCAAGAAGATCTCCTGAACGAGGGGTGGGTGATAAATTAGGAGTTTGGAATTAACAAATGTACCCTACTATATATAAAATAGATAAACAACATGGACCTACTGTATAGCACAGGGAACTTTATTCAATATCTTGTATAACCTATAATGGAAGATAATCTGAAAAAAATATATATGCATGTATATGTATAAGTGAATCACTTTGCTGTGTACCTGAAACTAACATTGTAAGTCAACTACATTTCAATTTAAAAAATTTAATTTAATTTTAAAAAGATCTCCTGGAACATAGTAGCTGCTCAGTAAATGGTTTTGGACTTGGTTCCTATGACTACCCTCCTGACCACCCCGTTAGTTCCTTAACACTTTCAGTAACAAAAAGGTGTCATCTGGAAGGTTACACAGAGATTCATATCTGTCCTTCTCCTCTGTCTTGGGATGCTGGGGTTCTACAAGGCATAGGAGAATAAGAAAATGTCTCACTGGGGGAACAATGAATGTATGGCAGGACCGGTAAGGAAATATCCCTGGGGACAGAAAGGAGTTCCCAGATACAAGACACCACATGGACAACCAAATGCAGTGGAAGAATGAGACAAGGTCTCAAAGCAAGGAGGCCTGCTTCTCTAGGGAATCCTGGGATGGGCCTGGAGGCATGCCAACTTCTCTGCAAGGGAATTGGATGCTGCTAGGTCTGCAAATGTGCACCCACTAGCCCCAGTGCAAATCTCTATTTATGCTCCAATACTAGGTATCTGACTTCTGACGGACACTTTCACCTGCAAATTCCCCAACAACATATACAAAGCACAGTCCATCACTTCTTCCCCTAAATCTTTCCACCTCCTCCTCTTCCTCCTCCCCCTCCTCTTCCTAGTTTCCAGTCCCAGGAGAAGGTGCAATCATAGGTACTCAAACTGCAAACCTGAGACACCTCCAACTTCCTCTTGTACATTAGTACTGTCCCTGCCCTTGTCCCATCTTTCATGTACCCTTAGTATTTCTCTGAGTTAGTCTTCTCTTATCCCCATGCCACTGATGTGGTCCAGACCACCATTGTCTCTCACTCATATGCCCCACGTATGCAGGCAACTACATTTCTCTTATTCACCACTGTTTTCTTTTCTTTTATTGAAGTATAGTTGATTTACAATGTTGTATTAGTTTCAGTTGTACAGCAAAGTGATTCAGTTGTATACATATATATTCCTTTGCAGAATCTTTTCCATTATAAGTTATTATAAGATACTGAGTGTAGTTTCTTGTTCTATACAGTAGGTCCTCTTTATTTATCTATTTTATATACAGTAGTGTGTATATGTTAGTCCCAAACTCCTAATTTATCCCTCCCCCACTTCCCCTTTGGTAACTGTAAGTTTGTTTTCTATGTCTGTGAGTCTCTTCCTGTTTTGTAACTAAGTTCATTTGTATCATTTTTTTTAGATTCTGCATATAAGTGATATCATATGATGTTCGTCTTTCTCTGTCTTATTTACATCACTTAATATGATAATCTCTAGGTCCATCCATGGCATTATTTCATCCTTTTTTATGGCTGAGTCATATTCCATTGAATATATATATATACCACATCTTCCTTATCCATTCATTTGTTGATAGACATTCAGGTTGTTTCTATGTCTTGGCTACTGTAAATAGTGCTGCTGTGAACACTGGGATGCATGTATTTTTTTGAATTAAGAGTTTTCTCTGGTAATATGCCCAGGAGTGGGATTGCTGGATTATATGGTAAATCTATTTTTAGTTTTTTAAGAAATCTCCATACTGTTTTCCATTGTGGCTGCATCAATTTACAATCCCACCAACAGTGTAGGAGGGCACCTTTTTCGCCACACCATCTCTAGCATTTATTATTTGTGGACTTTTTGATAATGGCCATTCTGTGCGGTGTGAGGTGATACCACATTGTTTTGATTTTACATTTCTCTAATAATTAGTGATGTTGAGCACCTTTTCATGTACCCGTTGGCCATCTGGATGTCTTCTTTGGAGAAATATCTATTCAATCTTCTGCCCATTTTTGATTGGGTTTATTTTTTTCAATTGAGCTGTATGAGCTGTTTGTATATTTTGGAAATTAATCCCTTGTTGGTCGCATTGCTTGCAAATATTTTCTCCCATTCCATAGTTTGTCTTTGCATGTTGTTTATGGTTTTCTTTGCTGTGAAAAAGCTTTTAAGTTTAATTAGGTCCCATTTGTTTATTTTTGTTTTTATTTCCATCACTCTAGGAGACGGATCCAAAAAAATATTCTGTGATTTATGTCAAAGAGTGTTCTGCCTATATTTTCCTCTAGGAGTTTCATAGTATCTGGTCTTACATTTAGGTCTTTAATCCATTTGGAGTTTATTTTTGTATATGGTGTTAGAGAATGTTCTAATTTCATTCTTTTACATGTCGCTGTCCAGTTTTCCCAGCACCACTTATTGAAAAGACTGTCTTTTCTCCATTGTATATTCTTGCCTCCTTTGTCATAGATTAATTGACAATAAGTATGTGGGTTTATTTCTCGGTTTTCTATCTTGTTTCATCGGTCTATGTGTCTATTTTTGTGCCAGTACCACACTGTTTTGATTTCTGTAGCTCAGGGAGCATGATTCCCCCAGCTCCGTTCTTCCTTCTCAAGATTGCTTTGGCTATTCAGGGTCTTTTGTGTTTCCACACAAATTTTAAGGTTTTTTTCTAGTTCCATGAAAAATGCCATCGGTAATTTGATAGGGATTGCACTGAATCTTTATATTGCCTTGGGTACTATGGTCCTTTTAACAGTATTGATTCTTACCATCCAAGAACACAGTATATCTTTCCATCTGTTTGTGTCATCTTCAATTTCTTTCTTCAGCTTCTCACAGTTTTTGCAGTACAAGTCATTTGCCTCCTTAGGTGGGTTTATTCCTGGATATTTATTCTTTTTTGATGCAATGGTAAATGTTTCCTTAATTTCTCTCTCTGATATTTCATTGTTAGTGTTTAGAAATGCGTTTCTGCGTGTTAATTTTGTACCCTGCAACTTGACCAAATTCACTGATGAGTTCTGGTGGTTTTCTTTCCCACTATTGCCTCAGCACCCAACTAAATCCTGACACAACAATAGTAACAATAATAAAAATAGTATGGCTTCTTAGATTGGATACTTATGTGCTGGCATTTGCGTAAATAGTTCATGCACATACTCACATAACAATTCTCTGGGGTGAATATCATTATGATCGTTATTTACACATGAAGAGAAGGAGGCTCAGAGGAACTGTGCCGAAGGTAAGTCCCACAGCTAGTAAATCCCAGAGCCAGGATTGCAAGCTAGGTCTGCTCCGTCTGATGCCAGAGCCAGGTTTCTGCATCCGTAGGCTGCATTGCCTCTATGGGAGCTCAGTGATATTTGTTAATTAAATAGATGGATCACAGCAACTTCAGTCAATCTCTATGTGCTGTACTCCTTCCAAATCTTTCTCCATGTTGTAGCCACCATGGCTCTAGCTTAAAATCATTGGTGGTCCCACCTCCTGAGCCTGGCTTGAAAGATCTAGCCCCTTCCTCCTATTCCATCCTCACCTCTCTTCACTCTTTGGTCCTCCAGACCCATTTACTTCAATGTTACCAGAATGGTACACCACATTATTTCTGGTCTCAGGCCCTTGCACACAATGCCTCTCTCCTCTGCAGCCCCCAGACCTGAAGCTGCTAGACCGTGCTTCCTCCTGCCCTATCCTGTCTGCCTAGACAAGGTGCCCATCCTCCATGTCCCCACGGTACCCTGCCCTACCCTGCAGGACAGTAACGGCCAGGTACTGCTGCCTCTGCTCCATTCGTCTATCAGTTCCTTCAGGTCCAGTGGGCATGCGTGCACTCTGGGCTCCCCGCTGGCAAACACAGTGGCCAGCCCATAAATGTCAGTAACTGACAGCAATGCCTCTTTGTTTTAATGAGTTGATTCAATAAAGTTATTAGTGAACAAAGACAGGCAACATACAACTTAAGTGGGCTGCAGGACGCAATCATCAGGAAAAACTCATATGTGGCTGACGATCTTAAGGAGTGATTTCCATCCTTGGTGTGTGTCAGAATCACCCGGTGGGCTTCTTAAAACACAGATGGCTGGGCCCCACCCCCAGAGTCTCTGATTCAGTAGATCTGGGTAGAAGTGGGTGGACTGAAAATGTCTAAGAAGTTTCCAGGTGATGGTGCGTTGCTATGAGAGCCACTGTTCTAGGAGTTTCTGCAAAGGCTCACCAGAGAACCTGGTAAGACTAGGAGGAAATGCAAAAAAGAGAAACAAAATACAAGCTTCTGTCTCAAGTTTATAACTCACTAAACTCTCATGTAAATTTTGCACTCTGCACAAAAATGGTGTCGGGGCAGCCCTAGCCGGCCCCAGTGTCAACATGCATGTGAATTCCCACCTCTTGCTACAGAAATCCGGGCCTCCCACTGACATACTGGTACTGAGTAGCCACATGCGACACCTGGCTCTGGACACCAGGCATCCGAGCCCAGAGCACAGACAGTGCTGAGATGCCCTGTGCATCTTGCTGGCCATCAAACAAGGCCTGACCCCGCCTCTCTATCGGGAGCTGCTCCAGGCAAACCAGTGGCATCCTGCAGACATCGTAAGCGGGGAAGAAACAAACAGATTAATCTCTGAAATCTGATACCCGTTCCAGACACAAGTAGCAACAAACTTAGCGACAAAGCTGTCAAAATATGTTCCACAGCCTCATTGGCAAGGGATCTGGACACACGAAAGAAATTCAGCAAAACCAAATCAGTTGCCAAACTGGGAGGTTTGACAGCGTGTTCGGGAATACATTTAGATCAAAACAGGAACCCGTCCAAAGGAGCGAGTGTCTCCATAAATTATTATGGAATGATTAGAAATAATTAGTCAGTGATTTCAAAATATTACATATATTTTTCAGTGGTATTGAGGGGACGTGTTATATAACGTGGGATTTTGTTTTTACATTGGGTTTTTCTGTTTTTTTCTTACTGCTCTCCAGCAGTTAAAAAAAAAGAATGGGGGCCACAGATTAATAAACCACCATGCAAATCACAATGGTTCAAAAAAATATGTTTTTAGGCAACAGGAAGTCCTTTGCAAAGCTTCTAATGGAAGGGAAATGGCAGAGAGAGATTCTTGTTTCTTTCTGGGCCTTGTTGGTAGAGGTTAGTCTCTAGTCACTTTTCCTGAGTTAGACTTGGGTGTCAGAGGAGTTGTAAGATTTGCATTTCCAAAGGCCTCTGTGGGTGGTTGGACCAGCCCCTGACTCCACTGGGGTTCACCCAAGCTCATGGGGATTGTGACCAGAACCAAGGCAGGAACCCAGGCCTCTTGACTTTCAGGCTGGTTTTTGTGGGGCAGGAGAGATCTGAAATCAAAAGTTTCTCCTATGTCCTTTCTGAAGAAATTTCATTCTAGAGACAGGCCTTTGGAACAAATCTGTTCCCAATGCTCCCACCTTGCATGAGAGGAACCCTTGGCCAGACAACAGAGGGAGACCCTGTGGGCTCTTCATCTTCAGTGGGCCCTGGACTCTCCAGCCAGGCAGGAAACAGCCACCCCAGACCTGGGAACCCCAGGAGTTGGCAATGATCCTTCAAGCCTTACGATCCTGGGAAGGCACACCAGGAAAGACCTATCCTCCTCACATCTCAGAGGGACAGGGAGACCCAGCTCTGCCTTCCTCACCGAGCACAGAGAAAATTCTACCACCCAAGCGTCAGGAGTTCCACTAGCCCTGTGGAACAGACTAGAACGCCAGCCACCACCCATCACTGCCCCCGCCGGCCTCTCCGGCCGCGGCCTTCTCCACTTTCTCATCGAGAGTTAAGACTTAACATCCTGCTCAGGGTATTAACTTTGAAGTTGCCATAAAACCAAATAATTATATTTATCAATTTGTTTTAATTACAGAGCCCGGCTAAGCATATGTATGAGTTAGCCGAAAAAGCCAGCAGGCACACCTGCTGTGAGCAGCGCTTTCCAAAACGAGACGTGAGGAAAATATTTGAATTCCATCTCCCTGTTCTAAAGTCCCATTTGGAAAAAAAAAAAGAAAAAAAAGAAGAAGAAGAAGAAGAAAAGAAAAGAAGGAAGAAGAGGGAAGAAAAGGCAAGACTTCCAACACAGAAGCAGGCCTTCCCAGTTATGGCCCTTTTACAAGATGATCCTGAGCTATGTTCTCTGTCTCTGAGGAAGGCACCAGCATATAAAATGGTAGTGAATTTGCATTACTTCCAATCCATCATTCTCCGGGTGTGCAGGGAAAACCAGGGGACCCACTGCAACAAAGCGCAGCCTTCGTGTTGACAGATTCTTATTTAAGTGACTATGAATACAACAATTCCACAAATAATTTGTCAAGTGTGTGGCTGAACTGGCTCTGAACCCTGATAAATACCAACTCTCCTCCCGCTACAAAAGCAAGCGTGCTTGGTGTGCGGACGGCGCGGAGCACGCGCAGGGGTTTAACAATCGATGCTGCTATATTTCTCTTCTTAACGAAACGAAACAAACAAACCAAAAAAAAAAAAAAAATACAACTTTGCAGGTGGCTTTCTTCCTCAGTGTTGAGTACCCAGGGTGGAGATGCCCTTTGATTCCAGGAACGGCGTCCTGAGCCACAAAGGGATCACTTTGCAGACCATGTTGATGACCCTCTGCCTCCAGGATCTTCTAGCTTCTCTCTTGGAGGCTCCAGGCGAGTCACCTTCAGCCTGGGTTCCCCTGGCTGCCGTCCTAAATGGTGCACCTGGCAGCTGGGGCCTTCGTGGCTGCACCCACACAGGGCAGCCTGGCAGCGTGTGGGCTGTGCCTGCAGACTTGCACAGTTCAAGATGCGCCTGGAAGATGGGGTGACAAGTCCCCTTGAACAAAACGTAAATCTAATCATCTTTGAAGACCGCAATATACACCTAAATGTCTCTTGCAGATGTAATTTGGTATGCATTATTAATTTATTTTTCATAAAGCTCCCCAGCTCCTGAGAGGGTGAGTGAGAACACGGAGCCGCCCGGATGATAAGGCTCGTTTGTCAGGGGAAGGCGGGCACGGGCATACAATTTCCCTGCCTAAAACCCCATCCAGGAGAACGCACAGACTCTTCTTAGGGAAAGGAGGCTCCTGCAAACGAGATTATTCCAGACATTTTAATAAAGTGCCCACCTCTAATGGGACATGAACACTCCCGCACCGTTTGCAAAGAGAGTGGTAACTTACAGTGCTGGATGGCCAGGCATATGAGGGGCTGTCTCATGTCAATTACGCTGAAACTTTTGACGTGGGGGCCGTTAACGCTTATAGAAATAATTAAGAAATAATTAACTCATTCTAACATAAAATGCTAATTATTTATTGTTTATAAAACAATTTTAAATCATGCAAAAGCCCAAGCAGTTGGGGCCATCATGATTTTCCAGTCATTAACTTAACCAGAATTTGCATTTTGGGACTCTAGCCAGTGACTTACATGCAGTCCTTAAGTCATTTTTCAAACACCCTGTTCTATCTTAATCTATTCATCATTAATCACATTTGGTCACTTTACATAGAGAACACTATTCAGATGAAAGATAAAAGAAATACATTAATAAAACTAAAGCAAGTTGGAATACTTCAAAACATAAGGGAGGGGGTGAATATGGTTATCACAGCCATTTATACATTGTGCACTTATTGTTAAAGTAGGGCTGGTGAGGCTGGTGCTTATTATTTAAGAGGGGTTGTAAGGAGGAGCTGGCTTCTATCACATCAGACGCCCGTCCTCACTGTTTTGAAAGGAGAGCATGCATCTAAGCTGGTCCCGGGAGCAGCCCTGTCCTCCGGGAGCTGGGGCAGGTCAGCGAGCCTGGGAAGTCCAGACACTTCTCTAACCCACATGACCATGGGCTGGTCTAGGGAAGACGCACTCAGGGCTCCACTCCAAGGACCTGGTTCCTCCTCATCCAGAGCTGTGGCTCCCGTCTCCTCGGGGGTCACACGGAGGTCACACAGTACCTCTTTGCCCAGTAACGCCCAGGCTCTGGGTCATAGGTTCTGGTCCTCTGTGGGCTCTTGGACATTTTGTGCAATGTCTTCTTTCTGGGGCATCAGCAGAGCAGAATCGTGAGCCTGTTTTTCTTATCAAGAGGAAAAGTGAAAAGAATGAGGGAAGAAAAGCCGGAGAAAAGGGAGGAAGCGGGTGGGGAGGGACACTGCTTCTGCGATCCCCATTGCTCCCACCCACAATGCCCACAGCCACCACCAGCAAACGATGCTCTAAGCTGGCTGGGCCAAGGCCTCATCCCCACACCCTCAGGCTGCCCACGCTCCCCTGGGCAGCTCCTTCATCAGCACCGACTTGGGGCAGGCACTAGGGCTGCTGACCTGCTGGGATCCCATGAAAACTGGTCCCTGTGTCCTTCAAGGGTTTCCACTGATTAGGTGGTAATGGGCTGGGGGGACTGGACTGCGGTCAGGCCATGGGCTTTTTGGTGAGCTGAGGGTCAAACTGACACCTTCAGAGGAGGACAGCTGAGTCCCCACCCAGCCAGAAAGCCGACAGGGGAGACAGTCACCCCCAAACCAGGGGACACTAGTGCAGGGGTCAGCTACGCTTTGGTAGGAATGCATGACGTTTGGTTTGGAGGCACCACAGGGCCCAAGGGAACCAGTATATTCTGTATATTGGTATCTTTGTTATAGATTTAGCCATTTGGGCCATTGTAACAAGATACCACACACTAGGAGGCTTACAAACAACAGAAATTTCTCTCTGACAGTTCTGGAGACTGGGAAGTTCAAGATCAAGGTTTTGGCAGATTCAGTGCCGAGTGAGGATCCACTTCCAGGTTTGCAGACAGCTGACTTTTCTCTGTATCTTCACAATGACAGAAAGGGTGAGGGTGTCCTCTGGGGTCTCCTCTAAGGGTGCTAACCCCATTCATGAGGGCCCCACCCACAGGACCTCAGCACCTCCCAGAGGCCCCACCTCCTAGTACCAGCCCACTGGAGATGGTTTTGCCATTTCAGATTGGGGAGGACACACACATGCAGTGTACAGCAGTCAGACACAGACCCATACAGTAGACAGGAGTCAAGTGCAGAGAACTCTGGAAATCTGACTAAAATGCTTTAAATGGACTTCGCAAGATGCGGAAGAAAAGTAGGGGGAACAAAAAGTGATCTGCAGAACACGGGTGTTCCCAGCTTCTTGATCAGCTCCCTAGAAGGTGGTGCCTGGACTGTGACCCCCGATGTAGGGTGAGCTCTGTGAGGACAGGAGACCACATCCGCCTGAGTCACCTCTGCATTTCCAGCTCCTGCAGGTGGCCTGGCACATGCCAGGTCCCTTTTCTGATCAACTACTAACAAGATGTTAAATAAAACCAAACACAGCTGAGTGCTTTTAATGATGCTAAGTACATTCGGCTGACCCATACTGAAGGGCCTGAGTCCAGCCATCTCCGACAGGCAGAAGAATCTGGAATAAATGGCTTGGACTGCTGTCTAGTGCCTGTTGGGCCATAATCTTTGATATTTTACTCGTATCATGTGTTGGAGCTCTCCCACGTGCCAGGGGCTCGATGGGATGAAACCACGGCCAGGCTCTGCTGGAGGGGGAAGGGTCGCCCGCCAATCACAGCAGAGGCAGTCAAGGGATGTCCCTCCAGACCGCTCCAGAGTGGCCAAGGGGACCGTTGCTCAGACACAGAAGGGGGTGAGGGAGGACACAGGCCGGCAATCAGAGCATGTGGGGGTGAAGGTCAGTGTCACTGTTATACTGGCCCTGCCTACGCTCCAGAATATTGAGCTGCTGATAAGTTTAACGCTTTAGAACCGGACTCTTATCATGGTTGTGAGATGGGATGGGGAGAGGACAGAGCTGGGGGAAGAGGTGATGGGATGGGGGAAGACCAGGATGGTGTCGATGAACAGGCAGGACAGACAGGCCCTCCAAGGTCTGGCCTTTGGGACCAGTGTGTGCCTGTCAGTTCAGCTCCTCTGTCCTTCAGGGGACGCTGGAGGCCAATGCCCCAAGCTCTGGGCCTCCCAGGCACCAGCAGGACTGGGGCTGGGAGCCAGCTGATTAGCAAGAGCACCCAGGGCACCACCTGAACACAGGGACAAAGAGATAGAGGAATTAAAGATTCACTACCGAGGCACGTTTCATCTACCATGCCACCGAGAGGGAATGTGACACAATACTGCCCCATCCTCCGTTGTGGAAATGGTGGCCTGTGTAGTTCTGAGCCACACTCACAACCGGGGAGATGCTTTGCACATTCACCCTCATCAGTTACCAGTTTGGACTCAGGCCAAATAACTGAGTCATTTTATGGGTGCTTTTCAAGTATCCTCTCAAGTCTTTTTTTTTTTTTTTTTTTTTCTTTTTCAATGTAACAGGATTCCTGCCAAAAGAAGCTGGTTTCTAAAGTCCCAGTCAAAAAGTAGTAACATTCTACCCACACATTAATGATTCCAAAATTCTCCATTATGAACAATATTTATCAAAAACAGCCCACTATCGGATGAAAGATGTGCCTTATCTTTTCTTGTCAACTAAAACATTATTCACCGAAAGTTTCTTTCATATCTGTTTCAGGGGTTTCAGTGTCATTTTAAATTGCAAATCAATCATCTATCTCCCAGCCCTCGTTCTGTAGGGGAGATTAACGCTCTGGCTAAAATTGTTTACAAAGCCATTTGTAAACCTTCTGCAGATGCAGATGAGGAAAGTTTACCAGTTTAACATTGTTGATCCCAGAGAAAGCCTTAAGCAATGACTTCAGAGGGCAAAAAAATTTGTTCATTTATCATTATTGTCATGGGCTTTCGCAAATGATAACAATTTGTCTTCATCCTATTTTTAGACAATGAGCCACAATAGAGTCCAGAAAGCCATTTTGCCAGATGGGAGAAGGGGCTTTCATTGCAAAATGTTGTCTTTTCTTTCTCTGCCCTACAAAATTGGCTTAAGTGAGAACCAAGGATATGTTTTAATGTCAGGATTCCCAGAAGACATAATGACATACAATAAAGGCATGGCCAGCCCTGGGAAGGATGTGGTTCAAATAAATGTGTTGAATGCTATTTTCAATCAAAAATCATGACTTCTGGTATAGATAGAAGCGTGGTAAAGGCCGGGAAGATAGTTACGGATTTTAGCATACTTTCATTCTGTATTAATATTCCCCTTTTTTAAATGAAACACTGCAATCGGAAGGCCAATTACTTCTCATTAAGATGAATAAAAATGTTAGGATAAGCTGGACATAAAACAAACATTTAAAATGATATATGGTTAATTCCACTGAGCTCTGAATGACTAATCAGGAACTCTCCATGGAAGAGAAGAGAAGAAAATCCACTTTTCATTAGAAATGTTCCAGATTCTGGTGAATTTTATCAAGCTCCCTGCTTGTTCCCCTCAGCTGGCTTCTGGCAGCATCCAGGGGAAGAAAGGACCCTTGTTTTCCTGTCTCTGATGAGTCCAGGGGTCTAGAAGCCCCCCCCCCCATTCTGCAAATAGCCCTAAACCACCCCTCGCTTCAGCAGGCTGGCTCCCTCGCCTCCTCTGGCTTTGTGAGCCTGTCATTGGTAATCACTGTACGGTTAGTCCATCTTAACACAAAGGAATACTTCACCTGTGATTTCCCTCTATTGAGAACAATGATCAGACAGGCCTTGAAGAGCTTCCATAGTAAAAACTCAGCACCAACATCATCATAGGTGGTCATTCTGATTTGGGTCCGGGTGCAGGGAGAGCCGGAAACCTCATATTATAGAAGCCTTTATCCTTGAGCTGACATTTGAGCAAACAGTACTATTGACTCACTGGACACACGTTGGAAACGTGAGAGCATTACGGAGCATTAATCAGCCTGGAAACACATAACATGCTCTGAAATAGGCTGGACACACACACACTCACATGCGTGCACAGACATGCACACACACGCCTTGGAGGAGAAAGGATCTTGGGGAGCCCAGAGAGGCTGGAGCCACAGATTGGGTTGTCGCCTTGCACACAACAGGCTTTCAAAGAAGGCTGCTGCTGGGCGGGATCAGCATAGGATGGGCAGTGGGGTGAGGAGCTGACAGCCCCCCATGGCTGGTGCCTGCTTAACTTTAGCAAACTGGGTACTGGTCCAGTTTTTACTCCTCTACCTGCTGTCACATTTTGCAGAATTGCAGATCCCACCTGGAACAAAGCTGCCTCTCCACTGGCCATTTTCCTAAAAGCAAAGAGACACATTTGCAGTGTGGCCGCCATGCTGCTTCTGCACTTTGGATCCTCATCACAATTCCATTCATCAACCACCACGTGCCCCCTGCCCTTTCTCCTCTTCTCCTTCCCCTTCCTCACATGTGCCCCATTCCCCCTTCCAGCCCAGCCCTGTGCCTCCATGGACTTTCCCAAATGGTCCAGCCCTAGGGACCCCTTGTCCAAGTTTGCTTCCCAGAGTGTTAGCCCAATCTGAACACGGGCAGTTTTATTTCCCAATCACAACTGTTTGTTTTTGGTTTTCTTTCTTTCTTTTTCGGTCAGTAGGAGTGTATTTATTGGCTGGGGATTTTATCACTCAATAATTTTAAGACAGCTTAGGACAAGACATAATCCTCTAAGTAAATTTACTTTTTTTTTTTTTTGCCTTCTTATTTTTAACTGTGATAAAATACACATGGCATAAAATTTACCACCTTTATCATATTAAAGTGTGCAGTTCAACCAATCTCCAGAACTCTTTCCAAATCACAAAACTGAAACTCTGTACGCACTAAATGACTCACCATCCCACCTTCCCCTCCAGGCCCTGGCAACCGAACCAGCAAACATTTTTGGTCCTGTAACCAATGTTTCTATCCTCCTGAACTTTCTATTACTCCTTGACCATCCCTCCTATTCAAGTCACCAGAGGCTCACTGCATCAGGGAAGCGATGGATAACTGAAAATGGACAAAGATGATTCTCTGATGAATTGAAGTCTCAAAAATCTCAGCCTGGAGGAGAAGAGGACAAAAATGGCCCCAAGGCATGAGCAATCGGTGAGACAGAACAGGTGATGACTCAGCAGAAGGTTTCCTGCCCCGAGAGAATACATAAATGTTCCGGAAGAAAGAAGAGGAAAAGAAGAGAGAGCACTTAGGTGCTGGTATGGTCTGGTCCTTGGCCATCCTGGGGTTGAGCCCTCAGAAGATGGTAAGTGCGTCCGGAGGCACCCTGGACCGGACTGAGTAAGCATGGCCCAGCTCTGGATGGAGGGATGGCCCCAGGGGCACCACAGCCACCTCCACCCCAAAGACACCTTGTCACTATATAGGATTCCCTGGAAACCCGGAAAGACCCCACCTTGGCTAAGATTTTTCTCATTGACCTGACAATGCGTTAAAATTTCAGCTGAATGATAAGAAATTTATTTTTCTTGAATTTCGGAGCTGCTCTAGTCCACCCCTCAGCCCTACACCTTACACTGCCTTAAATGTCTCACTGCCTTGCTCAGAATTTATGCCATGTTAGGAGGATGCCCACATGGGGAAGACCCAAGACCACCCTCCCACCAATAATCAACACCAATCTGCCTCTCATGTGAATGAGCCACCTTAGAAGCATATCCTCCTGGTCCAATCAAGCTTTCAGACGACTCCACAACCCATGGACTTCTTCAGTGCAACCCCATGAGATATTCGGAGACAGAACTGCCTACCTAAACTGCTCCTGAACTCTTAACCCACAGCAACTGTGACATAACATATAGTTTTGGTTGTTATAAACCACAAAGTTTTTAGGTAATTTGTTACATAGTGCTAGATACCTACTATAGGAGCCCATATCAAGACAATAGCATTAAGTTGCTGGATCAACCCCCACCTGAAGCTAAATACCTATAGACTTTTCAATTAAGTGGATCAAAAGAGTCTTTTTTTTTTTCCACAGTATTTCTTTTATTCTTTTTTTTAATATTTTTTATTGATTTATAATCATTTTACAATGTTGTATCAAATTCCAGTGTACAGCACAATTCTTCAGTTATACATGAACATGTATATATTCATTGTCACCTTTTTTTCTCCATAAGCTACCATAAGATCTTGTATATATTTCCCTGTGCTATACAGTATAATCTTGTTTATCTATTCTACAATTTTGAAATCCCAGTCTATCCCTTCCCACCCTCCGACCCCTTGGAACCACAAGTTTGTATTCTATGTCTATGAGTCTATTTCTGTTTTGTATTTATGCTTTGTTTGTGGGGTTTTTTTTTTTGTTTTTTTGGTTTTTTTTTTAGATTCCACATATGAGCAATCTCATATGGTATTTTTCTTTCTCTTTCTGGCTTACTTCACTTAGAATGGCATTCTCCAGGAGCATCCATGTTGCTGCAAATGGCATTATGTTGTTGGTTTTTATGGCTGAGTAGTATTCCATTGTATAAATATACCACATCTTCTTTATCCAGTCATCCGTTGATGGACATTTAGGCTGTCTCCATGTCTTGAATAAAGACAAGCTCTTCAGCAAATGGTGTTGGGAAAACTGGACAGCAGCATGTAAAGCAATGAAGCTAGAGCACTCCCTTGCACCATAAACAAAAATCAACTCAAAATGGATCAAAGACTTAAACATAAGACAAGATACAATAAACCTCCTTGAAGAAAATATAGGCAAAACATTATCTGACATACATCTCAAAAATGCTCTTCTAGGGCAGTCTACTCAAGCAATAGAAATAAAAGCAAGAATAAACAAATGGGACCTAATGAAACTTACAAGCTTCTGCACAGCAAAGGAAACCATAAGTAAAACAAAAAGACAACCTACAGAATGGGAGAAAATTTTTGCAAATGAAACCGACAAAGGCTTGATCTCCAGAATATATAAGCAGCTCATACAACTTAATAAGAAACAACCAAACAACCCAATCCAAAAATGGGCAAAAGACCTAAACAAGCAATTCTCCAAGGAAAACATACAAATGACTAATAGGCACATGAAAAAAATGCTCAATATCACTAATTATCAGAGAAATGCAAATCAAAACTATAATGAGGTATCACCTCACACCAGTCAGAATGGCCATCATTCAAAAATCCACAAATGACAAATGCTGGAGAGGCTGTGGAGAAAGGGGAACCCTCCTACACTGCTGGTGGGAATACAGTTTGGTGCAGCCACTGTGGAAAACAGTATGGAGTTTCCTCAGAAGACTAGGAATAGACTTACCATATGACCCAGGAATCCCGCTCCTGGGCATATATCCAGAAGGAATCCTACTTCAGGATGACACCTGCACCCCAATGTTCATAGCAGCACTATTTACAAAAGAGTCTCTTAATGGTTTAAGCCCATTTGAGTTGAATTTTCTATTATTTTCTATTCAAGGCATCTTGGCAGATACCTTCCCAATCCATCTCCTTAGTCTCAGACTTCTGATTTGGCAGAAATGAAAAATGTGGGTTAACTGACCCTACTTAACTGAAGAATCTTCATTCCAGCTACTCCTGCTTATAACTGTGGCATTAACATGAATGGAAGCAGATACTGCTGCAATCTCCATGCAAATAATTCATTCTCTTGCTTAATAAATGGAATAAATGGAGATGGAAAGTGGTTTACACCTGAATACATAGTCTATGAGTAATCACCCTTAAGCGTAACATCACTGTAGATATTCCTTGTTACTTGCCTGTCCCAAGCCACCAAAGACAAGGGGCGAGGTAATTTTTACTTGACAGTGGGACTTTTAGCATTCTTGAAGCCAAATTGAGAAAGAGGAAACCTATGTCATGGTGACAGCACTTTGGTGGCTGAAAACACAGTTGCCACCTTTCTGCTTTCTTTTGGAAGCAGCCTCTTGTAATTCACAAAAATAGGGAACAGGCCTTTTTTTTTTTTAATAGAGGAGTTAAAAATACTATTGAGGTGTTGTATTTGTGTGTAACAAAGGGGAATGATCACAACAAGAAAGCATGTAGCTCACCCTGCTTGACAATGCTCAGAATGATCTGGAAAGAATAAGGTTGACAGTGGGTTCTGAAAGGCAAGAAATCAAAGTTAAAGGTTGATGCTGGATAAAATACATCTCCAAGAGCCTTTGGCGTTCTCTCCCCTCTGGATAAAACTAAAATTGGCCAATAATGATCATTGCACATCATGTGTCAACTGTGAATATGGATTTACTGCTTAGGTGAACATGGTCACGGGAAGTCTACAGATCTACGGTCTATGGATAGCTGATAAAAATTATCAGTAAATTGTATCTTTATTAGTGCCTTTATGCTCACTTCCTGCTTTTCTTTTCTTTTTCCTTTCTCTCTCTCTCTCTCTCTTTTTTTTTTTTTTTTTTTTTTTTTGAATGAGACTGTCTTGATTATTGGCTCCTCATTCAGGAAAAAACTTGAAATTCACTTCTGTGATGAATCACAGAAATTCATCACATTAAGCCTCACGGAATATTTCATAGAAACTTTTTGGGGGAGAGACAGAGTTCATGTTTGACTGTGGAGTCATAAGAACTCAATTTGGGTCCCATTTTCCTCTTAAATCCTGTGTCACCCTGAGCAGGTTACCAAATCTGTCCAAATATCAGCCTTGTAATCTGTAGAATTAATTATTTTGTTTGTAATCATAAAAATAGCATGTACTCTTATAGAACTTACTACGTTTCAGACCCTGTATCAGCACTTTCTGTTTCTTAACTCATGGAATCCCCAGAATTGCATCACTTAATGTGATTCTCTTATCCCAAAGCTTGGCACATGTTAGACTCTGCAATGGCAATAGCTCCTTCCATTTGGAAATTAAATATTAAAAAGCATAATTAATAGTGTAAAAAATGATCTATTGTTACATTTCTCACACGTCTAGGTGACACAAATCTAAAAATATTTTTACATTTTTACGCCATGACCAAGTACACGCACACACATGCACTGCAGAAGAGCGTGAGCTCTAAAAATCAATGTATCATTGCCTTTCCTATAACATCCATTTCTATCCAGTCCACCTGGTATCACTGGGGACATCAGAGGGACACTGTACTTCAAAGACAAATGCCATCTTAATTGGACAGATCTTCTTTTAACATTTACCATTTCCTGTTAGGTCTAGCTCAAAGCAGTCAATATTTTTTTTTATAAACAGGGGAAGGAAAAAATGTCATCTGAAACCCACATCTCTAAGTTATTGGTGTGTGTTTGGTGCAGCCATGTTGATCCCGGCATCCACACTGGTGCAGTGCCATACACGTGTATTAGCTGTTTTAGGCACAGGGCTGAGATCAGGGACCACATCATGCCACCTGAATCAGGATGCAGGACAACCCAGTGCAGGGCTTTTCAGCCACAAGCTCATGTCATCAACCACAGTGGTAGGACCTCAAATTACTGGGGTTGACCCAGGTTCTGCCCTCTATGCCCAAGTTCTCAGTTGAGACACAGAGAGATGTCTCACTCCCGCTAACTCAGTTCATAGGAAAACGCTGAGGAAACACACTGGAATCCGCTGCTTTATCTTCAAATCCAGACCAGGCACCAAAGCAATGTGGTGAATCCACTGTAGAGGCATCACAACTCAGGAGGGAGCATGTTTATGGATCTTGGTACCAGAGAGACCTGGGTTCAAATAACAGCTCTGCCACCTGCTAGTGGTGGTATGTCTTCACTTCTCTGAGCTTGTTTTCTCATGACATGACATGACATTTATATACTCCCTGAAGCATAGCGAGCTCTCAACAAATAGCAGAAAGAGCAATAAAGTAATAATGATTTTTGCCTCCCATTCCTTACCTCTTTCCCTAAGCTCCAAATTTGGAAAGAAGACTAAGGACTTGCCATCTCCACCTGGGTGTCCACGGAACCCAGCATGATAAATCAGACTCGCCATATAGCCCTTAAACTTGCACAACTAAAAATGTGCATCCTCACCACATCTTCCCCTCACTTTCCATTCACACAGATTCAATAACTCTCTTAAGGCATCCACTTGGACTTCAGGTTTGAACTTCCCCTCACAAGTCAGAATTTTCTTCCTCCTCCTCCTGGAAATATACAAAAGATGGAGAACCAAAAACAAAAATGCTTACACATTTTCAGGGAAATTCAAAGACAAAAGTAATGCAAGACTCCAAAATATGTGAAAGGCTATCAAAAGCAGAAGCCACAATAAGAGGAAGTGGAAAGAAACTCCATGAGTAACTGAAAGGATTGAGTGATGGGATAGCTCAGGAAGGACCAACTAGAAGACATTTATTAAAAGAAAAAGACTCAAGCTGAAGGACAAAACTATCCGTGTTTTCAACAATGGATACAGAAGATAGAGCAGGTGGTGTTACCAAACACGGGTCTGGCAGCTCGCTTCTCAAAAAATCGATACTCAAGAGAGACAAACATTGGTAGAAAGGAAAGTTGCTTTTAATCAGGATGCTGGCAATCTGGGGAGATGGTGGATTCAGTATCTGCAAAAAAACCAACTCTGAAGATTCTGCTCAGCCATGACTGTTTTAAAGGGAAAAGGGGGAGGTAATCTCAGTTAGTCACTGAGATGGAGGTCAGAGTTGCCACCATCCCCCACCATGTGCAGGCTTGTCGACTTCCTGTGATCTTTTCTTTTGATGCTTTCTTGTTCACACAGTTTTTTCATGAGATTATGGAAGGGGAAGCTAGGGAAGAGATCTGCTATCTATTAGTTACTTATTCTTCATGCCTCCTTCTTTGATCTAGGAAGAAAACCAACAGGTTAGGCAAGGTATCATGTGATCAAAAGATATGAAAAATGCACTTGGGCCAGAGTAGAACATGGTGGTGCCTGCTTTAAACGTTAGTTACAATGTAGTTTTGCTAAAGTGACCAGGCAGAAGGGGTTTCCTGCTGAGGGGGGTTTCCTGCAAAGAGCTGCTTACAGCAGGGCTTATACTAGGAGCCCACTCAGCCTGTCCAAGACAGAGCATCAGAGAGAGGAGCCATAGTTGTAGGAAGCAGTCTGTCTTTGAGGCAGCAGAGAAGGGAAAAACTTTGGCTTGTGAAATCTGAAGGGTTACTGTACCCCCTCCTACCCCTTAACCTTCTCCATTGCTACCTGTTACCCCTACCCTTGAACTTATGCTAATATCTAACAGAGGAAAACCAAACACATTCAATTGTAAGTAATAACAAGGAGCAGCCATGGCTTCTATAAAAAATAAATACTGAGGGAAAAATTGGAAATAGCTAAACTTAACAAAATGAAAAACCTTCTCTAGTAGTTGTGTTCTCACAGAGCAGGTAAAGAGTAGGATGAAACATTTTGTCATAACTTAAAAAAAATGGGAAGCACTTATACCTCTGAAGAAATATTAGAGAGAGGGAACAATTGTCTCCTGTAGGCTAGCTTGGTGTCAAAGGAGATCATTCCAAGATGAAAAATCTCATGATAAAAATCATATGCATATGTGTAATCACTGAGGTCTACACTAACCTAAGATTACAAACTGAAATTGGGTGGTAGAAAAGAAAGGAAGAGAAGGAAAGGAAAAGGAAATCTGCTAGTTGTATCATTAATCATGGCTGAGAATGAAGAAGACGGTGTCCAAAAAAATAAGAATGAAAGATGTCATGTAAAGTTAAAATTATAGGAGTTATGGCTAGAGCAAAATGTAAACCCTCTCAAATATCAGAAGAGTCAAAATGGATCACCTGAGTGAGGACTTTAACAATGAAAAAAACTAAATAAATCTATTATATGACAATATGACAGAACGAAGACCAACTACATGTCATGGAAGTGTAAATGGTCTCAGCTGATTTATCAAAAATCGTTTAAGGTTGGTCCACTGAGCAAAGCCAATGCCAAGGCATATTCAAGAGACGTGCAAACCAAGTCATTTTGCAAAATCAAAAACAGAAGGATATTCAAAGGCACACCAGACAGAGGTAAACAAAAGGAAGCAGAGGCCACGCTCTTTATATCTAAGAAGGTAGGATTCAGAGTAAAAGCATAAAATGAGACGTTTATAATGCCAAAGGGAGAAACCCACCGTGATTATGTAACAGTTCTGAGTACCTACATCAGATGACATAGTGGCAACAGAAACGAAGCAGAAATTACAGGGGATGCAAGGAGAACCCAACAGTAACACCACTCAGCACTGTCTCCATGACAGACCAGTGGACAAAAACTCAGAACCTAGGAGCCCCAGAAAACATAATTAATAAGGCAGATGGTACTGAGTCACACAGATTACATACCTTGACAACAGATCATTTATTTTCCTTTCAAATGCCCATGAAATATTAATAAAAGAATTGATCACATTGTAGGTCACAAAGGGACCCTGATAAACTCCCCAAAATCAGAAATAGCAGAGATGGTATTCACCAATCATCATGGAGTAAAAATAGAAGTAAATAACAAAATTAGAAGAGAAAAGGTCCTTGCCACCTGAAAATTAAAAATAAATGAAAATTACTCTTAGACATACTCTTAAGGGGAAGCACAATCCTAACATGAAGAATTTCTAAAAAACAAAAATGAAAATACTGCACATTAGAGCCTATGGATACAGTTAAAATGGACTCAGGAAAAAAGTCATAAACTCAGAATCATAGGTCAATAAAAAAGAATAAAAGCAAATGAAGTAGGCATCTGACTAAAAAAGTTAGGAATAAAACAAAGAGAAGACACACAGAGCTAATAAAGATAAAAGCAAACATTAGTCAGGGACGGTATAGCTCAGTGGTAGAGCACATGCTTAGCACACACGAGGTCCTGGGTTCAAGCCCCAGTACCTCCATTGAAAAGCAAACATTAGTAAGTTAGAACAACGGAAATCCACAGAACTACAGAATAAGCTGTGTCTTTAGAAGAGGAAAAGGAACAATACGATAGCCCACTCATCAATCAAATGATAAGAAAGGAAGAAGAAAATATAAGAAAAACGTAAACAGACCAAGTTCCATTGAAAAAAATATAAAAAGCCATCTAAACCTTTTGATAAAAAAAAGGACCTAAAACAGGTCTACGCCTGGGGAAGTCTCATCAAGTCTTTTAGAAAATAAGATGATTTAATAATGCCTAACCATTCTAGGGCATGTTAAAAAAAAAAAGAACGAAAACCCCCAAGATCTTTTATTGAAGTCAGTATGACATTATGGCTAAACCTGGTGGAGACTGGGCAAAAACAAAAACAAACAAAAATCATACCTTAACCTTATTAGGCGTATTGGTACAAAAATCAGATATAAAATATTAGCAAACAGAATCCATTAGACCAGTAAAAAGGATACACTATAAAAAGTGGTTTTATTTCACAAGATTGCACGTTAAGTTCAACAATAATTTTTGATTAAAACAAATAATAAAAGCTTACTACAATGTGACTGACATATAAAGGTTTCCTAAAACTTTATAAGGAAAAGACAAAGACTCAATTGAAAGTGGGAGCCAAGAAAGTTCACAGAGAAGGAAATATAAACAATTCAACATAAGATGAGAAACTCAACTTCACTTTTAATGAGAGAGTCCTCCAATTGAAGCTGCTTCCAGGTGCCATTTTTCGCCTGGTGGACTGGCTAAATTCCAGAAGTTTGGTAACACTCTGTCAGGAATGCTATGGGGAAACAGGCATCAAATATTGCTGGTGGGAATATGAATTGGTATAACCCCTGCGGAGGGCAAATCAGCACCATCTATCAAAATTACATATGTATACACCCTTTGACCTATCAATTTCACACTTGGGAATTTATCCTCCAGTTACACTTGCATGTGTTTGAAATGATATCTGTGCATGGTTATTCATTAGCATCGCTGGTAAGAGCAAACATGCAGACAACCTAAATGTCCATCTAGTGGGACCTAGTTAAATAAATTATGGTACATCCATACAGTACAATACATGAAGCCACAAAAATGTAGTGACACTTTCTATATATGGATATAGAAAGATTGGCCAATATATGTCAAGCAAAAAAAAAAAAACCCACAATGTGCCTTTTGTGTTAAAAGAGAAAAAAATAATATATATTTGTGTTAAGTTGTAATCAATTCCCTATATCCGTAGGAAGTAGTCTTTCAAATGTTGGTCCCCATCTATTTCTCCAAGTCGATCAACCAGGCCTGCTCCCTCCAATACGCAGCCCACTCTGACCACACAATGTACACTTTAGTTGTACTGAGCCACTTAGCAGTCTGTGGTCATCTATGTGTATATATTGTTCCCTCTGCCTAAAGCACCAAGATGTCCCGTCTGCCAGAGGAGCTACTCACCCTTCAAGAAGATCCAGCTCCAATAAGGTGCCTACATGCTAGGTCGAGAGAGAGTGGCTCCCTTGTTCCCTCCCATGGCCTCACGTGCCCACCCTTCTTTGCCAGATTGCACTGAATTTCTTTGCTCAGTTCTGTAACTTCCCAAGGACTCTAGGAGAAATTCAGGAGCAGAAGTCATGTGTTATATTTACTTTTATATCACTGTGACCAATCTTGCCCAGATTATGCACGCAACAAATATACCTTAGAATGAGAGGTGGAAACAATGCACCCTGTCCATCAATGAATGATTAGGTTAACAAAACGTGGCATACACACACACACACACACACACACACACACACACACACACACAATGGAATATTACTCAGCCTTAAAAAGGAAGGGAAATCTGATACAGGCTACAACATAGATGAACCTCAAAAATAATATTATTAACTGAAATAAGTCAGACCCAGAAGGAAACAAATATTGGAAACTTAGATGAGTTTTCTAGAGTCATCAGATTCATAAACACAGAAAATAGAATGGCAGTTGCCAGGGGTTGCGGGGAAGAAGGAATGGGGAGTTATGGTTTAATGGGCACAGAGTTTCAGTTTTGGAAGATGAAGAAGTTCTGGAGGTGGATGGTGGTGATGGTCGCACAACAGTGTGAATGTACGTAATGCCACTGAAATGTATACCAAAAAAGTGGCTGAAATGTTACATTTAATATTATATACATTTTGCCACCATAAAAAATATGCTTTGAATGGGGGATCCAAGGAATCCTTAAGATAGAAAGTCATTATCCTCAAGAATGCTTTTATATCTTATTACCGAAGACGGTAAATATTGTACATTGTGTCCCTGCCCAATCTGTCAAAATCAACTCTACCCTTAGAAAACTTACTCTTGGGACTTAACTGAAAGCTGTAAGTGAATGGTGACTAAGATCTTGATAAATCTGCTACACCATTCATTTGCTGATAAATATCAATGACCCAGTTGGTGGTGGGGACCAGGATCTGGGGGTGTAGAGGTGAGAAAGACAGACAGCTTGTCCTCACCTCAAGGACTGTACACATGACACTGAATTTGCAGTGTCCTTGGCCCTTACTGTTGCCGGTGGATGCAACCGATGTTCCAGATTCTTGTCCCTTCCCAGAAAGAATTCAGAGACAAGACGTAGTGTTAAAAAAAGTAAAGTGAGGATTTATTAAAGGATGGATAGTACACTCTGAAGGGGAGAGCGGGCAGGCTCAGGTGAGCGGCTGCCCTCAGTTTCTTTGGCAAATTAGTTACACAGGGTGTAAAAATGAGTGGGTGGAATACTCATTGAGGAGGGAAGGGCTTGGGGTTGTATTTCCTGATTATCATCCCAATGCCACCTTCCCAAAGGAAGGAGGGATTTTTGTCCTTATTTAGTCTGAATCGGAAGTGTCATGGCGTCGGTGCATGATGGGTACTTCTGATCTGCAAGGCTAATTTTATTGAAATGAAGGCACAATGAGCAAAAGGTTACACTCAGACACTGGAAATTCCTGCCTTTTTTCACCTTTCTTTGTTGGTCTCCAAGCCAAAAAGTGTGGCCCCTTATCAGCCCAGAGATTCCTGCTTTTCTTTCTCTGCGCAGGGACCCCTGGTGCTTATGTGATGTATGTTTTCCTGCATTTGGCCTGTGCCCCTCCTTTCTGCCCAGTTCCTGCCATTTGTCTGTGTCCCCCTTTCTCTGCTCATCTCTAGCTGTCTGCCTGCTCTCGCACTACTTCCTTGCAGTCTGTGGGGTCACCTTCCCACTGGTCCCCTGTACTTCTCTCTACTCTGCAGTAGGTTTTACTTAGGATACCAGGTGTCTTTTAATATTCCACAGTAGAGAACCAATGCCCTTAAATAAACAAAACACAGAAACTTTATGAAATACACTGTCTGGGTAGAAATGCATGGCTCATTTTTATGTTTTATTTTTGACTCGGTTATTGCTGGGGTAGAGAAATACTATTGATTTTTTTATGTTGATCCTGAGTTTAGCAATCTCACTGAACTCTATTATTAGTTCTAATAGTGTGTGTTGATTCCTTTGGTTATCCTGGGGAGATGATCATATCATTTGCAGATAATATCCCTTTTATCTCTTCCCTCCCAGTCCTTACAACCCTGATTTCTTTCAGTTTCCTCAGTAACACTGGTCACGACCTTTTAAATAAAATTCCAAAAACAAACACCGTAAGGGCAGCTAAGAAGTAGATCAATTTTAGTATATTGAAATAAAAGATCTTTGTTCAAAGAAACTACGAACAAAGTTATTAAATGATAGAACAGAAGATATTTTGCAATATCTAACACAACAAGGGATTCCTGTTTCTAGACATGGAAGGAATTTCTGCATCTCAACAAGGAGAAAAAGGTGGACCTAGTGGGAAAAAATGGTCAAAGGATTTGAATAGCAATTTACAGGTGAGAAAATTCTAAAGCTACTAAGCACATTGAAGAGATGCTTAAAATCATTTATAATCAGAGAAGTATAAATTAAAGCAATAATGAGGTATTACTTTATGCATTAGACTGGCCGAGTCAGAAAGCTGGATAATGCCAAATGTTGGAGGCAACGCGGGGATGTAAGAATGTATTCCACTGCTGGAGGTCATGTGACTGATGCAGCAATTCTGAATAGCAACTGGGTAGCTTAAATCAAATTTTAAAATGCACCTGCTACAGGGCACATATCCCCAGCTCCCACATGTGTTCCTAAGCAGGCATATGCAAGGAAGTTTACGGTAGCCTTGTCTGACATGTTGAGGAGTTGAAGGCAGTTGGGTTGCCCATTGTGAGGTGCGTGGATGGGTAAAATATGGTGGATGCAGATCATGGAGTCCAATGCATCAACTGGGAAAAACAGGCTAGATATGTGCACGGGTCTTCAAAACCTACTGCTGGGAGAGAGAAATTCAAAAAAGACCACGATGTCTCAATCAATACCATTTACATAAACCTAAGTTGCTCACATTCAGATCAAGAGTACCTGTTTTGCAAGAACACATATGAACACAAAAAGTGAGGACATGTTAAGGACATCAAAAGAGTTGCCTGTAGGGGGTGGGGGTGGGGTGGGAAATGGAGATAAAGAGAATGACTGAATAAAACAAGAGCTGGCCCTTGCACAGACCAACAGCAGCAAAGCTCCATGAAGGAAGAGTGGGATTACATTTTTTTAAAAAGAAAAATAAATTAAAGCAATGCTGTGGGACCAAAAGGTTCCAGAGATGACAGGAGCCTGGCTGGTGTCTCGAAAGGGTCATGTGGGGCTTCAAGCTCAGCCAAAGCATCATCTGAAAGTTAAAGATGCCCACAGGAAGCGGCCCCACCCCACTTCACATCATGAGATAACCGTGAACTCCGAGAAAAGGCGAGATAAGGAAGCAAGACTTGTAAAAGGAGCGAGGGGTGGTAATCAAGCCGGAAGGGAGGAGGGCGGGACCATCTCTTCCTTCTCCCCACCTCCCAGGCCTTCCCCTTTGTTGTCTTGTGCACAAAGAGCTGGGGACTCAGAGAAAGGCAGCCTTGTCTCCTCCGTATCTGGCCAGGCTCCAAGATATTAAGTGGCAAGTTAGAGGCACGAGGGAGATGGTCTGGGGAGCACAGAACTCAACCCTGTGTTCACTACACATGGAGGGGTACCTGGTTCTCAAAGACCCGATTTATAGAAAATAAATAATTGGCCTCAGAAGCTCATTAGTCAGGCAATGAACACACTCAGCATTCCCCCTGTCACTTTTCTCAGCCACATCATTTGACACCGTGACATGTTGGGGATGCACCCTTCCTGTCAACCGAGGCTCTCCAGAAAGCCTGGGCAGCCAGACCCCGGCCACGATGGAAATGGCGTTTTGATTCCCGTCTGTCAAGACCATATGATCTCACTCACTCATATGTGGAATCCAAAAAAAAAAGGACAGTACAAACTCACCTACAAAACAGAAACAGACTCGCAGACTTAGTAAACAATCTTATGGTTACCAGGGAAAGGGAGTGGGACGGGATAAAGTTGGGAGTTGGAGATTTACAAATATTAGCCACTATGTATAAAAACAGATTTTAAAAAAGTTTCTTCTGTATAGCACAGGGAACTATGTTCAATATCTTGTAACAACCTTTAATGAAAAAAATATGAAAATGAATCCATGTATGTACATGCATGACTGGGACATCGTGCTGTACACCAGAAATGGACACATTGTAACTGACTATACTTCAGTTAAAAAAAAAAAAAAGAGAAAGAGAGCAGCCAGTATTATGAGCTGCCTGTTAGAGATTATGTATTGACCTAGCTTCCTGAATTTATCCTCGGCTGGTCATGGATTGTTACCTACAAGTTCGCTGGAAAGTTAGCCAGCCTGCCGCTCTCAAAACACTCTTTAGAGTTGGAGGGGGAAGGGGCGGGGAGGGAGGTGAGTCCTGTCTCTGGGCAATTTGGAAAGCAGGAGCTGGAAAGAAAAATAAATGTGGTGAAAATGGACCCACCACAGGGCGTAGGTCTGGGCTCAGGGGCTGGTCATGAATCTGGAATCAGGCCTGGGCAACGGTGGAGAGCCTGCAGGCCATAACATCCTGGTTTAGGGCAGTTCTTTTGCTCAGATTTCCAGGCAAGTCCTGGGAGGATCAAAAGTGAGTTCTAGATGAGCAGGTCTGGCGCCCACAGCCAAGTGATTAGCTGTCATCCAAGGACAAGGGCGAGGGCCCTGGCACCTCCCACCTGTCACCATCTGGAAGGAGGTGCAGGCAGGCAGGGGTCGGGGGGTGGAGGGCTCTGTCAAGTAGAGGCCCGCATGCATCTGTGGGCAGAGTGGGAGCCCTGACTACAGGAGGGGACGTGCCAGGAACCAAGCCAAGGGACAAATCACCAGTCTGGGTGGATGCTGACATCGCTGACCTCCTGAAATAGACACCTTAGAAAGAATTTAGAAGGAAACTCATGTACAAGCTTGGAAAGCCACCCAAGTTCAAACCCACTCAAGTCCAAACCCACTCACAAGCACTGAGTGGCAGGAACATCTGTTTCAGATGTCGTAGGCCCAGAACCGTCACCCTTGTGTAGCAGCTACCAATTTTTCCAAAAGCCCAAGAGGACTAGGGCGTGGTTCTCCTGGGCTCCCGGGATGGGGAGAGTTGGTCCACTAGCACCTCCTGATTCCCACGGGTCTCCAGAGGGACGTCTCTTTTGCTGATCCCCGAAATGCCCTTGGGCCACCACCACGGTTTCACACAGAAAGGAACCAAAGAGCTTGTCCACAGATGGATGAAAGAAAACTCAGTCCTGCACATCGGCCCGGCCGTGTATCTGCAGCCACTGGCTGCAGTTGGAAACCAGGTCTGCTCTGTGGCATCCTTGATGGGGGAGGATCCCTCTGGGACACAGCCGACTATCCTACAACTGTCCACCCCTACTGCAATCCCACAGTCCCCATGGGTTGGGTACAACTCAGAGTCCCTGAATATCAAACACTCCAAGCACCAGGGCAACAGTCGGCAAGATGTGGCCCCAGTGGCCTGAAAGGCATGGTGACACCCCCGAAATGCCAAGCTTGCACCCAAGGCTTGGCTTTGACTCCCAAAGAATTAAAGTCAACATGTGTCTGGGCATCAAATCAGAGAGAACTGTCAACTCTGGCAATGTGTCAGTTCTGTGGTACTAAGATTTCTTTCTTAAAACAGTATCCAATTTCAAGTATAAAGGAAGAGAACGTATAATACAGATGTTTCATGGAGTTTGAAGGATCAAGAGTCTAAAACTATCACTTTTACTTTATCAGCCACCTCTGAAGAGTGCAACGCATTTTTCAGGAACGTTTTCATGCAAACTTTCATGACAGCAGACAGGGCAGACATGATCCTCATTTTACAGACAGAAATGAAAGGGCAGTTAGCAGTCTCTTTTCTCTTCATGTTATTCCTAAAACCCAATGGTCATGGCTATAGCTTAAAGTAGTGCCCAAGGATCCCAAGGCTGTTTTGGATTTTCCAGGACTGGAGAGGCAAACACAAAAGTCAGGCGGTGAGAGGGAGGGTGGCCTTATGCCCGGTGGGGGCAGTGACAAGCCCAGAATGGTTGTCAGTGGTGTAGGGGCAGATGAACCAGCTCTGGCCAATCCCTGCCATGAGGACTGCAGACCTCCGTGGAGCCAGATAATCTTATTTTTAAAGAGAAGATGTAAATCTAATAATTTTTGAATGAAATCTACTGATTTTTAAATGTTAGCTTATTTTGAGGGAAAGAAAATTCTCTGCCAGCCAAACATACCACATCTGTGAGCCAGACACTGCCCAAGGCAGCCGGTTTGCAACCCCAGACCCAAGATGTCACCACGGATGGCAATTTTTATCCATGTTTAGGGGAGGAAAAAAAGAAAGAACTCCTATTTAAAAACCACAAATGACTGCAACCACATCTGCCTGCTAGGGGACCTACATCCTCTCTCTCCAGTCTGGAATATTTCCTAAGAAACACACTGTGATAGGCTTCGGCTCTGAGCCTCTCCTGTCCCAATCCCCAGACACGGTCAGAAAGGGGTGAGTAGATTTTATCTGCTTAGGAAAAAAAAAAAAGGAGCAGAATGGAGGGTTTGAAGGACTGAACTCTGCTGTGAATAAAGCCCCTTCGTCACTCCCTCCCAGACTTGAGTGAAAGTTTACCATCTTCGACTGCTGTTTGCTAGGATGAAGGAAAGGCTAGGGGAGGGGGATGCCTGTGTCGATGGGGAGGAAGCAGCCACGGGACAAAACTCCAGCTGCATCAATAATTCTGTGAGAGAAGGAAATGGGGGATGCAGGTCACGCAGGACTCCTCAGAGATATGGGGAAGGGGGTTTCTTGGCTTCCCACAGTAGCTGGGACAGAATCTGGGGGTCTTTTCCTTTTTTTTTTTTTTAAAGATGAGCATGACTCCTGCTGCCTGGAGGCTTTGGAGATGTG
Organism: Camelus dromedarius; assembly: GCF_036321535.1. NCBI lineage: Eukaryota > Metazoa > Chordata > Mammalia > Artiodactyla > Camelidae > Camelus > Camelus dromedarius. The sequence continues at coordinate 62,147,591 of NC_087444.1, forward strand.
TTTAGTCAAGTTTTGAATGGCCAAGATCAGGGCACACATCACAAGCTGCTTCTTCATGGATGAATGAGGGTGCACATCCTGCCAGGAATCCCAGGGTTACCAGGCCCAGAGGTGTAGATGTGGGATTCATAGCCCAAGTTTGTATTCCAGAAGGTATGGCCTCACTGTACTCAGCCAAGTGGCAGGGCTGGGACGCCCCATCCTGGAGGCGTCATGTTGGACATCACCTCATGACCCCAGGACAAGGCCTGGGGCAGGTGTGGACAGGGCATTGACTTCTTCCCTGGACCTTGGAGGGAGCTCCCTGAACAGCCAACTTGGGTGGCAGCGAAGATGACCTTGAGTAGATAGAAATGTCCTTGGACCCTTATTGGAGTGTCCCTAAGGAAGCTAACATGTGTGTCCAACAGGAGAGTGGAACGGAAGACCCCTATAGCTTCCCTTGGAAATAGCTCTTTCTGCTCAAGACACTAGAAGGATCCCAACTACACACAGCCCCCATCACCTCTCCATCCCTTAACCTACAGAGATCCAGCCTGAGGTCCTGTAGTTCAGGCCGGAGGGAAGTGACGTCTCCCAGGTGGCCTGGGAGCCCTTCCTTCTTGCTACTGCCAGTGGACTTCAGAACCGCTTCTCATGAGTCACAGTGGAGAGGTGAGGTTTCCTTACATCTGCTTGGCTATGATCAATGTATGAATTGTTGGCATTGTCTTTTTTAAGAAAAAAATGTTAAAAAAAAAAAAAAAAAAAAGAACCCAGCTGCCAAGGGAGTGTGCTGAACCCGCCTACGGTCTGACTACCATCATCGCCCATAACCAGATCAGCGTATTTGGTTAAAGCAATGTGAAATGCAACCCTGAATAATTTATTGAACTATTGGACCCCTTGCAAAATAATTGAAGCCTGAGCCTAGTTTCACAGAACAGATTTCAACTGGAGAGAAATGTATTCGCCAGATCTCAACCTCTAGAAATAGAAAAGGCAGTCAGGGAGCCGACAGTCCTGATCATGACAAACATGTGGATAAGGCAATTCTAACCGACCACTGTCCTTGGCAATGACTCAGTAGCATCTCCCATCCCACCCCAGCTGGGCCCTACCAGGAAGGGAGCTGGAAGGGCGGAGGAAGACCGGAAATGGCCAAAGTGAAATGAGAGATGATTTAGTTTGAGGAGATGCGGGCTCAGGCAAGCTCTCTCATCCACAGCATAGGCCATCTTGACAATGACCTATAGCCTAAGGGTCTGCTGAAGACGGTCTAGAGGAGGTTAGCTGTGCACAGACAAGAAGGGCTCCCTGTACAGGGAAAGGAGGTGTCAGCTCCACCTGGCTCTGGTCCTGACGAGACAGCAGCTGGAGAACCATCTGCACATCTGGGCCCGCACGACTGGAGAGGCATCATCGACAAACTAAGGAATCCGAAGATTAGTATTCAGGGTGGAGAAGGAATTTCAACCACGTCCAGCGGGAGTCAGTTGAGAAACACACTCTTTCCGTTTTAAAACTTTCTTTCTTATGCAAGTATTTTGACACATATGCTGTAGTAACAAAGTATGGAAAAATACAGATGAGCAAAAGAGAAAGAGGAAAAATCAGAAATCACAATTTCAACAGCCAGAGGTGCATATCCCTTCAAGGTTTTACATATGTATTCTGCGATAAATGGTTTATAAAATGGGGATCATATGATTCCATAACCTGCTTTTTTTTTCAATTAATACATATTGTGATTATATAAGACAGTACATGCTTTGAATATGCAACTCCATCTTGTCTGGAAAGCGTATGTACAAAATTATTTTGAATGGCCACATGGACTTCCTGTGACTATCATTTACTAATGAGTGTAGGTTGATTCTGATTTTCTTATTTATAAGCAATGATACAAGGATGCTGGCCTCCTAAAAAGCAGAAAGACTTTGTACTCAAGAAGCATTCTCTATGTCTTATCTTTTAATCCTCCAACTCTAGAAGGGAGATACTTGCTAATTTCTCTATTTTATAGATGAGAAAAATGAAGTTAGAGATTTGCAGTAACTAACTAGGCGTGACATCCTGGGCAAGGAGCAGAGTTGGACTTTAAACCTCAATCTGTCTGATGCCACAGCCAAGATTCATAATGACCACAGTCTATCTACTGCTGTTTCCACACATCTATCACAATTTTTCTGATTACTTCTTTAGGTGAAATGCCTGAATGTATACTTCCTGGGATGACCAAAAAAAAAAAATCAGAACTTTTAAATTTAGGACAGAAAAAAATGGTCCCTGCTCTCAGAGATCTTCAGGCTCAGGGTGGGGAGTTGCATGGTTGATTCACTCTGGGCTCATCCACCTGGACCAATGAGAACAGAGGAGCTAAGGGTGGGTCACACATGCTCTGAAATGGAAGGGTGTCCCTTGTGAGGCAGGGAACGCCCTCTCCAAAAGCATCCCAGCAGAGTGTGCGGGGGTCCCTGGTTAGAGATGCCAGCCCTGGGAGTCAGCCTGAAGGAGAAAAGTCGTCATCCTCTCTCATCCTCCCGTTCTGTGATCCCCCAGCCCATCACTCGGCTGGTACTACAATTACGATAAAAAACTGAGCAAGTCTTTGTTTATATGCCATAGTTACTAAATCAGTGTTCCAAAACTATTTATGTAAAAGTCATCTTTGATCTCTAAAAATGTATGGGGCATAGATGGTGGAGAGGGAAGGCATGAACCCATATATGGAAACGTGTTCAGTTGGAGCAAAATGCAAAACCAGCTTCTGCTTCCAATTACGAGCCTTTGTTCCCTGGTAGTGGCCGTCCTTCACCTTGTTTGCTGCCCTGCTTGGCTTTACTTGCGGGAGGCACACATTATTCTAACTTAAGATGTGTATTCACCTGAAGAAAGCTGTGATGTGGGCACCGAAAGAGACACAGCATGCTTAGCCTAAGTTGGCCTTTTCTCCCTTCTATTTGAATAAATCTTTTTTTTCTTTTTGTCACTCAAAATGAGTGTCTGATGTACTAGCATAAATTGTTAAAAGCAGTTTTAGGTAAAGGAAGAGAGAGTAAAGTGGAGTTTTTTTTTTTTCTCACAAAAGCCAACCTCAATTTATGTCAAAGAGGGTTAAAAGACCTTGGGATTAAAGCAATAAACTTGCTGCTGTCAAAGCTAAAACCCGCTAACAATTTAGTGCCAAACGCATGTTGTTCAATATCATTTCATATTATATTATGTCACAAAGCGCTGACGGTTCTGCATCACCCTGACAAGGCTGATTTACTCTGAAGAATTCATCGACATTTTGCACAGTCAAAGCTGACTTCATTTTGTTTGGATGGACGGTGGGAAATGTCTCTGTGCTTGAGTTCGAATATTAGTCTGAAATTCATTCTCAGATTAAAAATTCAGGAGACCACGAGTCCACAGCTTTGCAAAGTCAGGTCTTTGAAAGTCAGGAACAGACTTTTCATTGCTCTCATTGACAAAGTACTTAGACCAAAGATTTTAATAAAAATCAACAGAGGTTAAATTAGATTGTTTTGGCAATGCCTAATGTATATGAAATGTTAACCAACTCTTCAGAATAAAGAAAATCACACAAGAAGATCTCCCCTGACCCAGACATACATCACTTATAAATTCCTTATGAGATGTTGATGACCTTATTTCCTTAGTGATGGGTATCCACCATTCCCTTTGCCCGTTTTCTGTTACCCATTAAAAAGGCACAGGGGCGTTTAGTGACAGGTCAGGACATCTCCTAGTTCAGAGGTCATGGGACAATGGACATGTAGGGCTCAAAGTCAGTGAGACAGAAGGTTCTTCTTGGGATGATCACAGAGGAAAATGATGGATCTGAAACTATATGACTGTGCCTTGAAGACTATCAATCAGGCTAGTTTTAAAATCAAATAAATAAATACACTGCATAAAGTGACCTGATGAGCGTCTACCACATATGAAATATGCATCTCTATACACTTTGGTCTAAAAGATTATGCAACAAAATATTGAGAGTGGTTATCTCTGGGTGGTGATACTCTGGGTAACAGGTGATTCTTTTTTCAACTTTCTGGGTATTTTCAAATTTTCTTAAAATGCACATGACTTTTGTTTAAAAAGGAAACCCAAAAAGTTATAAGACTATTCTAAAGGAATTTATTGTCCAAAGCTATCCCATAGTTAATGTTTTTGTAAAGTATGGTCTTATTCTTTAAATCAGAACAAGATATCCCTGATTGAACAGATTCTAAAACTGGAGTTTTCAAAAACATTGCTTTCTGAAATGTCTGCCTGTACAGTGGTCAACTCGATAACCTGCAGGAGGAGGAGGATAGAAATGCTTTCCAATTACGTGTCTGGGATTCTGTGCACGACGTCCCCGGGGCTGCTGTGTGTGTTCCAACCGACGCGTGACTGACATGCTCTAAGAAGGCCCACCTCCGCCACCAAAGGATGCTGAAAGGCCTTGACAGGTGGTCAGAACAATTCCAGGTGACAGTCAGAACTGAAGGGTCCCAGAAAAGGGAGGGGTGTGTGTGTGTGTGCATGTACGTGTGCGTGTGTGTGTATTGTCTCTTCTACATCTAGGAGAGAAGACTCAGCTCAGCCTTGCCCAGTTCCCCTCTCCCAGATCTCAGATGCACCATCTCGTCCTCCTGCCCTCTGGCGGGATCTCAGTGTCGCCCACCTCTCACCTGAGCCTCACCACAGCTTCCCCCGTAGCCCGAGGGGGCACACTGCCAAGGCCACTTTCTTAAGTGGAGTATTTTTATCTTCCCAAACATTAAGCGGACAAAAGATGCTATGCGTGCCAAGCACCAGGGCACCCGGAGAGGAGGAAACTGCTCGACCTGACACAGCCTTGTGGACTCGGTTTCCCCCTCTGTGTGATTGGCACCGGGGCACGTGTGGGGTCTGTCTTGCAGGGTCAGCGTGGAATCTGATGGTGGAAGTGTGTACTGGGAACCTGCTGTGCCAGGTGGGGGTGGCGCAGTAGAATGAGATGTTACCCCAAACCCTAGGAGCTCCTAATCCAGGGATGAACTATAACCAAGGTCCAGATGTGGAAGGGCTGAGAGAGCGTCAGAAGTAAGCAGGGGTGTAGACCCATTACTTTTCTGGGGGTAACACCAAGGACAGCTCATGGAGTAGAACCACGTTTTGGAGGCTGAGAAGGCAATGCCTGTGGAACACGTTGATGTGCAAGGCAGTTCTGAATAGGAGATGAACAGCGACAGTAACCCCTAATGAAGCGGGGTGCCTGGAGAGCTTGGTTTTTCTGCTTTTCTCTCATGCAGCCCTCAAATGAGGCAGAATAATCTCCCACCCTGTCATGATTCCACATGGCTGTGGAACTTGCTGTTAAACTGTCCCCAGCCCTTTCTCTCCTGGGAGAGGCAATCCCTCAGGCTCAAAGTCAGCTCTCTTTTGCACATCAGCTCCTGTTCCTGTGACTGTGCTTCTGTTCTAGGTCCCTCAGTTTCCAAAAAGCCTAACACTGGCTTGCATCTGTCCCCCGTGGCTTCTCCATTTGACCTCCAGGAAGTGTCCTGCCCACACTCTGGCCAGTCCCACCTCTGGCAGCCCCTGAGGCTCTTGGCTGCCTATTGAGGAGACGTGAGAATGAGGGACAGGAGTTCTGAAGGATGTGGACTCAGCCATCCCCACTGACCACTTGCTTCTGCTAGGCCCTCTGTGAAGAACGCAGCTACAGGACCAGAACCTGCCCTCCAGGTGTTCCCGGGCTGGTGTGAGAGGCAGAAAAGAAATAGCAACAAATCTACAGCTCAGAGCACAACAGTGCTGGGATGCACAGAAGGGGAGCATCAAGCCAGGGCCAGAGAAAAGTGCTTAGGTGAGGGGACACCTGGCCCAGGTCTCTACAATGGACACACAAAGCCAAGTTCAGAGGGGAAAGTTGTCAGAGAGTTCTAAAGAAGAATCCATGGCATGGTGTTGTGGGGGAGGGAGGGAAGACAGAACTGGAAAGGTTGGGGGCGGGGTCCACATAGCCCAAGATGTTTCAGAGAGTCTTGACCTCACCCTCTCAGCACCCTGAGTCATTGAGGGGTTCTGGGCAGAGTTAAGTGTACAGTCGACTTGTTAGGTTGGAAAGGAATATCTCACTGTAGGTATGATTTGCGTTCCCCTGGTGACAAATGGTGTTGAACATCTTTTTATGTGCTTATCACTTGTATATCTTCTTTGGAGAAATGTTTATTTAGATCCTTTACTTATTTTTAATTGGATCATCTTTGTATTATTGAATTATGGTTCTTTATATATTTTGGATACAAGTCCCTTCAAAATCGAGCAGGATTCTGTGGGACCTTCTTGGGGACAGAAACCCTCATGTCCCCTGCTTCTTATTTATAGGAAAACTTCAGCCTCCTAGGTCTTCCCTGAGTTCTAAAGAGAAAATTTAATTAGTTAATAATTAGAGAAGTGAGAAAATGCAGAAACAAAAGAAAGCAGTTGAGCAAGACAAAATAATAATAGCTGAGCCATGAAATAAAGTCAGGATCCTTAGTTCCTCCTCAAGGGCTATAGATAATATCCTGAGACCACCAGGTGGAGGAAGCTGACTGCATGCTGACCACCAATACATAGGCCACAGGCCACTTGGAATCAGAAAATTGATGACTGGGATTCCCAAATACCACCCTGTTACCTCCCCACCAACCAATCAGAAGAATGCCCAGGAGCTGTTCACACACCCCATATAGCTTACCCCTAATGTTACCTTGAAAATCCCTTCCCTGCAAGCCATCAGGGAGTTTGGGTCTTTTGAGCATTAGCTGCCCATTCTCCTTGTTTGGCACCCTGCAATAAATGCTGTACCTTCCTTCACCACAATCCAGTGTTAGTAGATCAGCTTTGCTGCTTGTTAGGCAAGCAGATCCAAGTTTGGTTCAGTAACACATTATCAGATATATGATTTACAAATATTCTCTTATATTCACATTTCATCCCCATGATTGATGCAGCCTCTCACTGGTCTCCTTCCTTCTTCTCTTGGCCCCCTACAACCCAGAAGCCAGAGCAATCTTTTAAAACATAAATCAGGTTATATTTCTCCATGGAATATGATCTTTTTAAAATGCCACTGTAACCAAATTATGTTAAAATGGCATTAAAAATAGGTGTCAAAAATAAACTACTTCTCTGGCTTCCCATCACTGTTGGGATAAACTGCAGGGTCCTTTCCATGGTCTGTAATTATTCTGCCTCTGGCTCCATCTCCACTTCCCTTCCCATCACTCTCTGTACCCTCATCACTTCCAACCACATAAGCTTGGGTTCAAAATCCCCAAGCTCCTTCTCTCCCTATCCCCATTGTAGTCCAGACAGCTTCCTCTCTCCTCTTCCCCTGGCCACTCCTTTTCCACCTGTATCAGGCTAAATGCTGCTTCCCTGAGGAGAACATCGCTGATCCTCCAGTCTGAACTAAGTCCCTATGACACAAGAAGAAGACACAAGACTCATCAAACTCATCACACTTTCATTAGAGGAATTACTGATTGATGGCCACCAGACTAAACACTGCAGAAGGACAGAGCTTGTTTGTTTTGTCTAGCACCCAACTGAGTGTCTACAGAGGAAAGTGATGGGATTCAGGTCCTTTCCAGGCATCAGGGGCCCAATGGAGGAGCTGAGGCCACTCTCAGAGTACCATCTCCCAGATGAAGGCAAACTGGAGAAAGCTTATTTTCAAAGAGCTCTTATTATATGTCTGCTCAGTATGATCCACACGCCTTTATTCTCAATAGATCTGGAAATCACAAATTTACAGTTTCATCCAAAGTCCTTGCTGACTTTTTGTGTTGGAGAAAGTGGCATCACACTCACCCCACACTTCATTAGTAATCCACCAGCGTTTTTTTCACCCTTAAAGAACAAAGGACCATGTTTCCTAGTGTTTGGGACAGATTTGTTGCCTTTGTATTTTTTTTTTTAAGTTTTATTTTAAGAATGACTTTCTAAGAGGCCTTTAAAGTATAAAGTAGCCACCTTTGCTAAACCTAATGTTCTTATGAATTTTCCCCTTGGATCTGACAGGAATCAGGGACAGAGCTGAAAGGGACTTCAGTGGTCATCCTGGATTGGAAACAAGTCCAGAAGGTCACCAAGGCTCACACAGACACGTGATGGGGCTGGGATGACAGTCAGGTCCCCAGATACCCACTCCACGCTCCACCTTTGTATCCATTCTGTCTTCACTTAAATTGGCTTAGAATTAGACACAGACACATAACCAAGTTAGAGCCAATGAGATGTAAGCAGATTGTCTATGGGAATGCTGGTCAGAGGGTGGGCGCAGATGCCGGAGCTGCTGCAGCCATTCTGTTAACAGAGCTGAGATATGGCCAGGGCATGGTTTGAGAACCCCGTCCCAGCCCTAAGGCAGCTGGGCCTTCAGGCAGCACTGCTGCTATCCTTCTAGTTATGAATGTTGGGGAATTCCCTTTATTCCAGGTTCCCATCACCTGCCCAGAAAGCATCCTGCTGAATGTGATCTGCCCATTCCCATCCTTTTTTCCAGGTCCCCCTCTGGAACTGAGACTCAGCTGTAGGTGATGTGGTCATGTGCCCCTAAAGGGTTCCTCTACCCAAAAGGCCTGAGCCCCACTGCTGCCTGCTGTGGGCTCACTGCCCCACCTTGTCCATGACAGTCTTCAGCTCCTTCAGCTCCCTCGGCCACCTGCTTCTCAGCTAGAGTGCTCTTGCTTTGGGGGGATTGATTCTTCCTCTTGGGTGCACTCCCGTGTGTGACAATGTGTTCAGCAGTCTGCCCCCTCTGCCTCATCACTGCAGCAACCTGCACCCTCCCAGCCCATGCAGATTTGCTGGGACCACCGGAACTTGGGGCCTGCACCCTCCCTCCCTCATGTGGAAGAGGAGAGCAGCTGGCCCCCAGGCTCACTCCTGCCCATGGCTGTGCGCCCTGACGTCTCACTTCCCCTGCCCTCGATAGGTCAGAGGAGGACACGGACACTCGTGCCTGTGTTTCATTGCCCCCTCCTCGAGGCTGCAAAATGAGGCTTTTATTCTCCCGGCAACCTCTACTGAGCTCTGCCCAAGTGGCTGGTCCCCATCTCCTGCTGGAGGCTCTTCAACCACTTAACATGGTTTTTCAATTTCCGTCACTTGTGCACATACATCTCCATTCCTGCGAATGGATTGCCACGGGAACCCTCCTCTCCAAAATTCTGACGAATGACATTTTTACCCTGGGATGATCCCTAAGTTAAAGTGAGATTCACCAATATTCATTATGTGGTAATGGCACAGAGCCCAAGATCAAAAATGCATGGTAGGCACGCTGCGCAACAGTCCCCTCCTGGAATGCCGGCGCGGGCAAACGTGTAACTCCACGTAGGTGCAGGTATGCACATATGCCACTGCACGTCTGCATGGGAGCAGAGCAGGTGCGCATGCCATCTCCCCCACACCCTCTCCCGCAGACTCGGTCCAGTGGCGTGGCAGGAACCAACTATTCCAGGGACAGGCTGGGTGACAGGCCTCCTCAATCCAGAGGGAGGCAGATGTGCAGATACAACTTTGGAGGAAGGGAAGAACCAGTAGTGGGTGTTTGGTGTTTCCCATCCACCACCAGCTAGGAGAGATTCAGCAGTTCCACGGCTCATCAAAACACACGGCATGGCACTGGTGGAGGGAAAACACATCCTGGGATGCCTGCTCTCCCCTGGGCAGGGAAGCAGGGAGGACACAGGGCGGGCTGGGCTTGTGCACTGGACTGCGTCAGTGGGAGCTCAAGGATGACAGCCAGTCCCAGGTGAGGGAGAGTGCTGAGCTCCAAAGAACACTCCCAGGGTCTTAGGTGGGTGTCTTTATGTCAAGAGCATTTGGTGAAATAAAGAAGACTCTTCACAAGTTACAGGAAAGATCTTTGCTCCTCCCTCCCACAGGTAGCAAGAGAAGACCCTCATGGTCTCACAAACACGGAAGACCCCTCTCACACCATCACTGAACCTGCCGTACATGACTGCCCACATCAACCCCACCTCAGGAATGTTCTCCAGGAATCCTTTGATCTCCTCCTTTCCCAGCCTTACGCCTCTAATCTGTTTTTATTTTCTCATCACTGTGCCTAGGAACGCCGATGCAACGTAAACAGAAGGGGGCTAGGAGTCCGGGACCATCCCACCTCTCAGACCATCTTTCCACCATTACAATTCATCATCATCTATGGTCAAGCTGCCACCGTGCCCCTTGGTAAGAGTGCAAGGCACACTGTTGCAGTGGCATCAGAATATTTGGTTTCCATCTTTTACTATATTTTTTCCTTCCTCCTTTTGACCCACAGGAAAGAGAACCCTAAATTTCCACACCTTGCCACTTTATAAATCTCCCGTCCCTAATTGTGCCTCTGGGGGTGGCTCTTGGCCAGTCTTCCAGAGGAAATGCTACCTGGTCTTCCACAGTTTGGTTCATCACCTCGGTTGCTTTCTGCCAGGTTTGTTCTATGATGAGGGTAGTTTCTTTAAAGACTTGAGTTATGTACCATGAACAAATAGGGTGGTGATAATCAGAACTGGGGCTTCTTGCATACACACACACACACACACACATATATATACACAAACACACACATATATACACATACATACATGTACACACACACACACACACACACACACGGACAAAAGACACAGAACGGTTCTCTTCTGCTTCCTAAAGTAAGCCTCAACTCAGATTTCCATCAATCCCACTGGTGACAAGGGCTGCTTGGGTGGGTTTCAGAGCACTGTTGACACAGGGTGGCGCACAGAGGAATGGACACAAATGGTGAGGTACCACTAGCGCCCCCTCTCTTTAGAAGAGCCCCCTGCGCTGAAGCCACACCCATCCTCGTCTCTGCCCCCCAGCACACGTGTTCTAATCCTTCCAAGGACAAAGTGGGGGGCAAGGTTCCGCTATTTCCAATTCCAAAAGTGCTGACGATGAAGTTGATATGTTTTCAAGGAGAAAGAAAAAGAAGAAAAAAGTAAAGGAGTGTTCAGGGCCACAGCAGAGAGAACAGATAAGGCATTGTAGGATGACCGTGCAGCCATGGGAACAGAAGCCCTTTTGGGAGGGTCTCCATGTAGGGGAGGGAAGCTGCGGGCAGAGTAGTTATCAGAATCTTAGCCAGAGGTCTAGTTACAGAAAGGGACAAATTAGGAGTATGATACGAACTACTGTACATAAAACAGACAAGCAACAAGGATTTATTGTATAGCATAGGGAATTATAGTCAATGTCTTGTAATAACCTATAGTAGAAAAGAATCTGGGAAAAAAGATAACTGAATCGCTTTGATAGATACCTGAAACTAACACAATATTGTAAACCAACTATACTTTAATTAATTAATTAATTAAAATAAATAAAATTACAGGGCACTGCTTCACATCTCAGCTCAGAGATTTTGAACCACAGATACAGGGAAACCCTCCCTCCAGTGTTCCACCTCTTCCATTATGTCCACTGGAGCATTCCCAGGTGCAGTGAAAATGCACCACGTGGGTACTGAGGGAGAAGAAAGCAAAGCTGAAGCCCCCAGAGTCAGACTCGGGTTGAATTTGTGAGCTCTGGTTGGGGAGCCCCCAGCCAGAGTCTCCATGTTCTCACCTTGAAAACTGAGAGAGTCGGATGAGGGTTGCCACATAAAATATAGGACATGCAGAGAAATTTGAATTTCAGACGAGCAATGAATAATTCTTTAGTATAAGTGTGTCCCAAATATTTCACGGGACATGCTATCACTAAGAATTTACTCACTGTTTTTCTGAAATTCAGCTTTAATTGGACATTCCGTTTGTCTGTTTTTCCTTTTCTAGATCAGGCAAAATTTCCAAGGCTTCTTTGAGTTTTGTCATTCTCTGCTTACATGGAGAGGCTGGAGAGAGCTGTCGTGGCCGTGGGTGCAGGGGATACACCCACAAGGTGAGATGAGTTCTTGGATTATTGCTGTCTACTGCAGGGAAGACAAACACAGAGACAAAACCAAGTGAGCCAAGATTTGTCAAAAACATCCAAGTGATCGGCAGTGACGCTGACCCATTGGGTCTGGACCCTCCAACCTGCAGAGTCTGGGCCATCTGCTGTCAAGGGGCAAGTGGGTGGGAAACACTAATTCATAGCTAAAAGGATAAAAGTCTGTGTAATATGTCTTGGTAACCCCAGAAACTGACACTTAAACGAGAAGAAAAAAAAAAAGGGCTAATACTCTGTGTGACAAATGGTATTCTTAAAAAAAGAATTTTTTTTGGTCGAAGCCACTAATTATTTTACCTGTATGAAATTCCTCTATTATTTTCACTGCTGGAAAAATCACAGGGTGGTAAGTGCTGCTAGTCACCTGTCACAGACGAGGCGTAAACAACGCGAGACAATAAACCCTCCTAGAGCACGGCGCGCACAATCGTGGCTTGTCGGGCTCACTGGTAAAACAACACATCAAAGCAAAAAACATTAACAAAAGGTCGCCTGCAAGAAGCATGGCAAGTGAGTTTGAAGACTGAGTTCCTAATATCCCTGGACAACAGACTTCCTGGATAAGGGAGAATGGGGGGGCAGGTCCTGGAGATGGGGGCTGATGAGGAGCTGTCAAGATGGGGAGGAGCAGCTCACAGGCTGGGAAGCACTGTCCTGCACATCTGGTGAGCACTTTATAGTTTACAAATTGTTCATCGATCTTCCCCCAACTGCATCCAATAGGACAAAACACTGCTGTTGTTCTAGGAACTGACTCTTGGAGAGGTCTGTGATTTGACCAAGGATGCTAAGAATTAGGGCAGAGATGGTGGAAATATATATAAAACAGTACACAGTCTGGTTGGAGGAATAATCATGTATCAAATCACCATACTGATGAATGTCTAATTACAAACAAAACTGAAGACTAGGAGTCGACCCCATGAAAGCAAGAAAGAGAAGAATCTCTCTGAGCCACAGGGCATGAGAGGAGGCTCCCATTTGGGGGTGACATGGGGCTGATAGTAGAGGTAAATCTGGGGCAGACAAAGTCTGGTGGCTCATGGAGAGTGAAACAAGAAGGCAAGACAGTGAGGAAATGATTGGGCAAGACAGAACAGGTCAGCAGGGGCCCGATCCTTCAGGATCCCAAAGACGTGTTTAAGAGTTTGAGAAGTCATGGGGTGATGTCAAGCAGATGAGTGGCAGTTCATTTGTCGGTGTTTTTGCAATGCTGCTGTCTTCTCTAGCTCATTACCATCCATGTTCAGGCTCCAGAGCCTCACCTTCATTCCAGGAGTTTAGGAGTTTCCTGGGTGTTCAAAAGAGGGTCTGCTTTCAAGGGGTGAGCCTGATGCAGCTTGGTGAAGCCTTGGTTGGAATTACATCTCTCCCACTGTTGTCTGTCCAACAGGGAATGCTGACCACAGTGGAACAGGAGCCTTAATGGATGCTGACCACTGGTATCTTCTGGGAAGACATCTCCATAGTCATCCTAGGGTGGTGCAGCTTTGGTCCTGGCTCAGGTGGAGACTGGAGGGCTCTTGGTCATCAGCCATGTGTAGAACATGTAAGAGGAGTCTGGGCTCCCTCTTCCCTTCTTCTTGGCCCCGGAAGGTCTGGTCCCTTTGTCCCAAGACCCAACCACTCCTCTCTTTTGTTACAGGTCCTTCATCTCCACCCATATCTTCCATCTTGAGAATTCTTCTTAGCTTGGGATATGGGAAATTTTTCTTTTATCTATAGCAATTCTTCCAAATCTATTGTCTATGCACATAACTCCTTTCCAACCCTCTGAGGCTTAACTTTGGATTCTCAACAACTAAAATTTTTTTGTTCTCTGTATTCTGCTAAGTGTGTTGTTTTTCCCTGAAGGCACTGAATGTGAAATGCCTGGCTGAATAGGTTAAAGTCAGCGGGTGGAAGGAAATAATGTTATTCTATCACAAAAAGTTTTCCATTTGCAAAGACCACTCTGGACACACCATAGAAAATGGTGGAGTAGGGTAGATCAGTCGATAGTTTCCATACAGTCTGCTAGAAAGAGAAGGTATCTTGGACTGGGGTGATTGCACTGGACATGAAGGGTCCAGATTCCATATAGATTAGGAGATAAGACATTGAGACTTAGCAATATTTTGGGTTTGGAGACCAGGAGAGAGAGGTTTCAAGGAGAATCTAAATTCTCTTGTACAGCTGGATGGGGTAAGGATGGCTTCCCTGGAAATGGGAAAGTAGAGATGAGGGTCGGGTTTGGGGAGAAAAATCATGAGTTTTCTTTTGAACACACTGAGTTTGGAATGCATTTAAACTATTCACATCAAGACGGAAATGGGGCAGATGGAATCCAGTGCTCAGCAGAGAGGGATTCACTGCAGATAAGAATATGGAAGCCACAGGTATACTTAAATGTTAGGAGAAACAATAAAGGAGATTAACCAAGGGAAAAGGAGGAGGAGGAGGAAACTAGGAAATATCTTGGACAACTGGTGGTATCTCACAGATGGACAGAAGAAAACAAGCCTGAAAAGGAGACTGTAGAGTGATAGAAAGAAAACCAAGAGGGCTTACCATCAAAGACTCCAAAGGAAGAGATGGACTCAACATGTGGCTGTGGTCACCAGTGCCCAAAGCTGCTAAGGGTCAAGGAAGTAAAGAATTCAAAGCAGCCATTGGATTTAGGGACATGGAGGTCATTGATAACCTAACAACATTGTTGGCAGAATGATGAGGGCAGAAGACAATAATGTGAGCTTCATTGTGAATGGGGAGGAGGGGTGTGGTGAGGAAAGGGGAACAAAATAGTACAGAAAGTACAGACCATTCTTCACAAGAGGAGAGGCATTCTCTCCACCAGTTCGTCTGTGGCAGGGACGATGGCAACAGGGTAGCAGCTGGAGGAAGAGGTGGAATACAGGGAAGTGTATTTTATTTCCATTCTTGTTGCTTGTTAAGATAAGAATTTTGAGTAGGTTCATAGCCAGTAGGAAGGTCCCTGCAGGGAAAAGAGTAGTTACAGACATAAGAAAGGGCAGAGGTAATTGATAAATAGTATTGAGTTCCTGTAAAGGAGGTTGGGATGGGACCCAAGTTTGGGTGGTGATGGGAGAGAGAACCCACCTCAGAGAGGAGGAGGGCCATCATCTACCCACAGTGGAGGAAGGAGGAGGCAGGAGGGAGAGACTCTGCTTTGTAGGTTCTTGGGGGCTTGGCCTGAGGACGGGGAGCCCCTGTGTGATGTATTCTACATTGTCAGGAGGAAGGATCATCTGCTGGCAGGGTGGGGTGGGGTCAAACATTTGAAGGGAGTAAGCATGTTTTGAAATAAGTCTCTAAGGATAAGAAAGCAAATTAATCTGAGAAGCCTAGCAGAAGAGCCTAGCATGTTTGAGAGCCCTTCTGCGGTTAGTGATCGTGGATTTGGAGAAGAAATAGAGAAGCTTGTGATCCAAGAATGGAAGGGTTGAACTGGCCTCCATCTGTTCCCCCGAAGCATCGAGGCACATGTCCATTCCTGAGTCACGTAAACTTTATCAGTCTAAAGAAGATGGAAATGTTGCCATTGGTTACACATGGCAAATTCTATTCCCCCCAACTAATACAGACACTCTCTGAGACCATAACTTCTCTGTCACTTGTCATGTTCCTTTCCTAGCCTTTCCCCACAGTTTTGGGCGGACAGCATGTCTATGGTAAAGCTCGTGCGGCATTGTGAAAAGTCGGTGGTGTGGAAGACAAAAATGAGTATTTACATTATTACTGTGTCCATAGCCAGAGGCCAAAAATGGATGATATCAACAATGTGCTCTTTGAGTGTTTGGGTGTTTTTCCAAAGTGCAACCATATGCAGCATCTTATTTGCCCATAAAATCACTAATGAGGTGGGAATTATTTTGAGTCCAGGAAACAGAGGTGGCCAGTTGACGATCAGGAGCAAGGGACTGAAGGTGGACTTCAAGACTTGGGACACCAAGGAGGGAGCTTGTTCCACTGATGTCCAAAAATGCCCCACCTTGAGAATATCCAGTGTGGATTAATCCACCTCACAGTTGATACTGGGAGATGAATCCTCAGAGCTTTTTTTTTTTTTTTTTTTTTTTGGATGCAGAGCCTAGTTTTCAGACTTCCAGGTGCACACCTGACCACACCGGCAAGACACATCTGTAAGGCACAAGGTCTAGCCACAGACCACAGAGAACCACCTTCCATGGCTCCCTTACCTCCTGCAAGGATAAAACTGCTGTGGACCACATTTGTCTAAAATTGTTTTCTTCATCTAACACTTTTGGGACGACCATGATGGAACAAAAGCCCTGCCTGGGGGAAAGGACATTGCCCTGCATGAACAGAGGCCAGAACCACATGGTCAATGCCTGGCCACAGTCTATGAATCTAAAACTAATCTTAGAAAGCCTGAGGCTGGTCAAAGGAACCCAGTAAATGCATTATTTTTCCTGTGAGTTTCCACAGAACACATGGTCCTCACAAGACTCCCCACGTGCCTCCCATGTGCATTCATGTTTTGCTAACATTAGCAAAGAAAGAAATATCCAAATAACTTTTAAGACAGAAAAAGGTCTCTGGCAGTTCTACAGATTAAAAAAAAAAATGGTAAAACCACCATCGGACAAGCTGGAACAAAATGCCGAGGACTTGACAGGTCTATTTTTCAGAGATGAGTTAGGAGAAGGGTATGCACTTGGAAACTGGGACATTGATATTGAATGGGGAAAGCAAGTCGTATTTGCTTTCCAAAGAGCTCTTTTTTTTTTCCCCAAAAAGATCAGTGTGAATCCAGAAATCCATATTGTGCTTTGGAAGATGTTCTTGAGTTTCAGGGAGAAATTTGTTGCATGCATTCTAAGCTAGGATATGGCTGAGTCTATTCCATTTCTTAAATGTCTAAGAACTATCAAGAGGATCTATTAAGCTAAAGGACCCATGTTAATGCAACATTAGAGAACTTGATTAGAGCCCAGCACTCAGGAAAATCATTTTCAGCTTCACACATGCTACATTGCACATGTAATATGTGGTGTTTGATGTTATTTGTCATTTATTAAATGTATCTGCTAATATGAAGTGTTCCATTTCCTGACTCTAGGGTGTTTAAAAAGTTCAATTTCACTTTACACTCGCGCCAAAGGAACCTGATTTCCCCAGCCCTTCCTTGAGCCAAGGCTGAGAGAGAAAGGAGTCTTACAATTCTATTTATTGAGTGCCTAAGTCTATGAAATCTGCCAGGAAGGTGATCATTGAGTCAGACAAAGCCTCTACCCTCCAGAGGCTCATAGTTCAGTGGGGAGAAGGAGACACCCAGAACTAATTAAAAACAGTGTACCAAATGCAGTGATACAGTCACATCAAATGCATCAAGGAATACAAGAGAAAAGATAAGACTCACCCTGATGGGGGTTTGGAAAATCCTTGCGGGGTAGGCGGCATGTAAGCTGGGCAGATGGAGAAGTGATTCTGGTTTAAACAGAAGAAGAAAAAAATGAGGACCAATTCTCAACATTTTTAAAAGCAACAGATTGTCAAAGTGAGTTTCTTATGGATTTGATGTCACTTGAGATGCCAACTTGATACATATCAGAAGACCCAGCTGAGTGGGAGACGAATCCCCCTGCATGAAGAATCTGCAACGGGCATAAATGTGTTCCTCAACTCCTGATACTGTCATTTGGAGATTAATATGAAAGAGTCTCAAAAGAAAAGAGTGAAAAGATTCATAAAGAGATTGTCTTCCCAAAAACTTGTCATCCTATAGAAGGAGTCCCATTCCACTGTCGCCCTGGCCCTCCTTCACTTGTGAGTACACAGACAGCCTGGAACCTGCTGCCACTGTTGTCCAGGGGTAGAGAAGAAATACCCCCACTGAATACAGTTTTAAGAGACGATATGTAACAAAAAATAAAGTTGCCTTTTGACTATGTCATAAGGTATGTTTATTTCTTATACCAGTTACATAGAACAATAAGAAACTTTTATTGACCTTTAAAAATGTGTTGAGGGAAAAAAACTTTTTTAATTAAAATGTGATGCAACATTTTATACTATGGCTTATTTAACCATTTTCCTATAGTGTTCATTATTCATCTATTTAGGCTTTTGTTTTTCCTGTTTACAAACAATGTTTCAGTAAATAGGGTTGGTTATATCTCTTGGGCTGAATTCTAATGCTTTCCTAATATAAATCCTGGCAGTCCCCTAAATGGAGCAAAATGTTCTCTGAGTCCTGCAAATTGGTTGACTCTCTTTAAATTATTTAGGTATCTTTTATTATTTTTTTCTATTAAATGGCTTGAATTTTCTTATTGATTTAGAAACATTCTCATGCATTTTTTAGTTACCTTCATCATATTTGATGCAAATATTGTCTCCCAGTATCAACTTTAGCTTGAAATGTTTCCTGATTATATGCATTTTTAAACCCGTGGTAATTTACTCATCTTTTCTTTCATATTTGTATAATTTTTGAAATAAATTCTTTAAGTCTTTTTAACATGCTTATAATTTTATTTCTGTGTGCATATATGTGTTTAGGTTTTTAATACATCTTAAATTCATTTTGTGAGTTTTGTAAGTTAGGTATCTCACATGTAGAACCAGTTCTCCCAATTTTTTTGGCGCCCTTTTTATCTACACTAATTCCAAACATTAGTGACTCTCATACTCCAGAATATACAGGGATTCGTTACTGGACTTTTTAGTTTCTTCATCTATTTGTATATTCTTAAGAAAAACCTCACTTCTTTAATGATTAGAGCTTCATAAATTTGATATCAGATGGTTAAAGTTCATTCTTTTGATCATCTTTTTGAAAATCGCATCGCTGTCCACAACGATTTACCTTCTATTTGAATGTTAGAATCTGCTTGCCGATTTCCATAATAATCTCATTGCAAATTTGATTCCATTAAATTTTCAGATAATTTTGGGGAGAAGGAACATCTTTAAAATAGATTTTCCCAGACATGAATGCTAAGTAATCCTCTACTTACATTCAAACCTTAATTTGCTAAATGTTAGATTTTCCAAGGAAATGTGTCATAATTATTGTTAGATTTATTTACTTCCAGCTACAATATTTTACAGATTTTTGTTGTGGTTTCTACTTTAAACAAGGTGCATTGTACTTGGTCACTGGCTGGTGTATAGGAAAGCTTCTGATTTTTGCATATTAATCTTATATCCGGCCACTCTGCTGAAATCTTCTGTCAATATTAATGTATTGTTAATTGATTATTCAATTGTTAATAGAGTCTCTTGAATTATTTAAAGTAGTTAATCATATCATCTTCAAGTAAAGACGGTTTTGTTTTTTTCGACTTTATTTCATCCCTTTTCTCCCTTATTAATTGGTTAAAACATCTAATAACACGTTGAATAATAGTAAACATTTTTACGTTTCCTAACTTTAAGGGCAGTGTGTATGTTTAACTGATATTTTGTATATTTGCTCTACTTTTCTTATTTTTACTTCTATCCCTAGCTTATTATTTTCATCATGATATGATGATAGTTTTTTTTAATGCTTTTGAATGGCTATTAAGAGAAATAAATGGGTTTACTGCTTCACTCTGTTAACGTACCAAATTTCAATCTTAGATTTTTATTATGCAGAAGCTCCAAATTTACATCCCCAGCCCTGAAGTTTTCCTTGGCCTCTTAACCTGTTATAACCAACTGCTTCTTGACAACTCCGCTTGGATGAACAATAGACTTCGCAAACTTAATATAGCCCAAACCAAACTCAACTTCAGTAAATGGCAGTTCCGTCCACCCAGGTGCTCAGGAAAAACACTGGAGTCATCCTCAGTCCCTTGCTTTCTCAAATATATCACAGCCAATCCATTAGGAAACTCAGGATTCCACTTCCAAATATGCCTGGACTTGCAACCAGCTCCACTTTTATCCCTCTGGCCCAAATCACCAACCCTTCTCACCTGGGTGGCTTCAGTAAATTCCAGCTGGTCTCCACGGTTCCATGTTTGTTGCCTTCATTCTATTCACAAACCAACAACCCCAGGGGTCCTAATGGTGTCCACTGCTCAGAATGTTCACTCCCCACCATGCTTCAAATAAAATCCAAAATTGCTCCCATGGCCTGCAGAGCACAACTCCATCTGGTCCACAGCACTTCCCAGTATCTTCTGCTGCTACTTCTTGCTCCCTAGGCTTTGGCATTAGTCACCTTGCTGCTTCCCCCTGCCTCCCTACCATACTCCCAATTCAGAATCTCTGAATCTTTGCAGTTGCTGTTCCTCTGCATGGAAAGTTACTCCCACAGATACTCATATGGCTCCTCTCTTCATTTTATTCAGGTCTCTCCTGAAATATCACTCTGTAAGAGGAGCCTTCTTTGACTACCCAGTCTCAACTGGCCCATATTCATCAGTTTCTATCTCTTTATCCTGCTTTGATTTTCATCACCACCTGACATTGTATTATATATTTAAATCTTCTTCATTGCTTATGTCTCCAATTATAATGAGAATCCCATAGGGAGCTGTTCTGTCTATTTTACTCACTGATGTATTCCCCCTGACTAGAACAATTAAAATGTATCCAGACCTTGCCACATGTCTCCTCTGGAAGTGGGAAAATCACCCCCATTAAATCACTGCATTAAATGCTTATACCAGAAAAGAATAAAGATCTCAAATCAGCTTCCAACTGAAAAACTGAGTGGCAATAATGAAACACACACACACAGAAAATGCAATAGAAAAAGTCAACAAAAGTAAAAGCTGATCATTTGAAGATAAAGCAATTAAATTGATAAATGTCTGATAAACTAACCAAGAAAAAAAGAGAGAGAGAGAAGATATAAATGACCAGCTTTAGAACTAAAAGAGGGACCATCACTAGAGACCCATAAACAAAGTGGAATGGCTATATTACTATTATTAGACAAAACAGATTTCAGGATAAGGAACATGTTTACCCAAGATACAAAGGAACAAGACAGAGCAATCCCAGACAGGTATGTATACAGTAACAGACTTTCAAAATATGCAAAGCAACACTGACAGAACTGAAAAGAGAGACAGATCCAAAATGAGAGTTGGAGATTTTAATATTCCTGCTCAGTACCTGGTGGAACCAGGAGACAGAAAATCAGTTAGGACATAGGAAGCAAGAACACCACTATCTACCAATCTGACTTCACTGACATTTATAGACACCCCACCCAAACTAGGAGAATGCACATCCTTTTCAAATACTCAGAGAATAATCACCAAAACAGACTATATGTTGGGCAATAAAAGAATTGTTAATACACTTCAAAGGACTGAAATAAGACAACATTAAATTAGCAATAAAAAAAAACCCCAGATATTGGAAAATCATCAAATACTTGGAAAACTGGACAATACTCTTAAGTACTCTAGGTGTCAAAGCAGAAATCACAAGAAAAATTAGAAAATATTTTTAATCTGAATGAAAATAAAATTATGATATACCAAAACACATGGAATACAGCTAAAATAGTTCTCAAAAGGAAATTTATAGTTTTAAATACTTGTATCAGAAAAGAAGAAAGCTCCAAAATCAATCATCTAAGCGTTCATCTTAAACTTTCGAAAAATAAAAGCAAATGAAAGTAAGCACAAAATGGGAATTCAAAAAGATAAGAGCAGTCAGAACTCAATAGCAAACAAACAATAAAGAATAAAATGACAAAACTAAAACTTTCTTTAAAAAAAGATGAGTACATTTGATAAAGCTCTAGCTTTGCTGATCAAGAAAACAAAAGAGGAGGTGGGAGGGTATAGCTCACTGGTAGAGCACATGCTTAGCATGCACGAGGTCCTGGGTTCAATCCCCACCATCTCTGTTAATAAATAAATAAAAATATTTAAAAAAAGAGGAGACAGATGAGCAATAATATGAATGAAAGAGGGGGAACCACATCATATCCTATAAGCTTTAAAAGGACAATAAAAGAATATCATCCACAACTTTATGAAAGATAAATCACTAAAACTGACTTAGATAGAAATGGAAAATTTGAGTAGCTCTATGTAGCTACTAAAGATACTGAATTCATCAATTAAATACCTTCCCAGAAAGAAAACTCCAGGACCAGAGGGCTTCTCTGGTAAAACCTATGAACCATTTAAGAAGGATTAGCGGGGAGAGTATAGCTCATAGTAGAGTGCATGCTTAGCATGCACAAGGTCCTGGGTTCAATCCCCAGTACCTCCATTAAAGTGAAAAAAAAAAAGGAAGGATTAATATCAATACTATACAAATTATTACAAAAATTTGAAGAGGAGCAAACACTAACCAGTTCATTTTATGAGGTCATCATTACCCTTATACCAAAACCAAACAAAAACATTACAATGGAAAAAAAAACTAGACACCAACATCCTCTGTGAACAGAGGTTTAAAAATTCTTAGCAAAATTTTAGCAAATTCAACTCGGTAATATGTTAAAATTATAATACATGATGACTAGTTGGGGTTTATCCTGCTGGGAGGATAATTTGCAGTGAGGTCCTACTCTCCCCTCTCTCTGGACCCCACACCTGCCCAGGCCATGGTGCTCTCCTGCCCCCCACCCTCCATGGATGGGGATCTGCACAGCAATGCCCCACCTAGGGCAAGCCCACATCCCACACCCAGACTTCCACTCTGTCTTTACACATCAGAAAATTTGACCAATGCTTCCTAATCCGTGGACAAATGGTCCTTAAAAGTTCAAGAACAGCCTTGATCAAAAAGGAACAGCTTTCATCCTACAACATATTGGACAAAGGTGTCTTCCCTCCCAGTTGTGCACCAACACACTTCCTCCACTCCCACTTTTTCAGCTTCATTGAGATGCAGTTGACAAGTAACACCGTGCGATTTTTAAAGTGTACAACCTGATGACTTGATACACATATACTTTGTGGAAGGGTTACCCCTCATCCCTGATCTAATTACACATCCATCACCTCACATAGTTATCTTTCCTCGTGTACATAAGAACATTTAAGTTCTACTCTCTTAGCAAGTTTCAATTATACAATACAGTGTTATCAACTGTAGTCACCATGTTACACATTACATCCTCAGACCTTATTCAAATTATGACGGAAAGTTTAGACTCCTTGTACCAGCCTCTCCCTATTTCCCCACCTCCCTTGCCCCTGGGGAACCACTTTTCTATTCTGTGCTTCTAATCTGTCTGAAAGGGTGTTTTTGTCTGTCTGTTTTTGCTTTTTTAGATTCCACATATAAGCGACACCATACAGTGTTTGTCTTTCTCTGTCTGGCTTATTTCACTTAAAATAATGCACTTCAGTTTTATCCACATTTTCACAAATGACAAGATTTCCTTTTTTAAGGCTGAATAATATTCTATTTTTATTATCTATATATATTTAATATATGTAAATATTATGTATAATATATATACACATTTTTTTCTTGACCCATTCATCTGTGGGCAGAACACAGGTTGTTGACATACCCTGGCTATTGTAAATAATGCTGCAATGAACAAGTACCTCTATCCCTTTTTCATCTTTAGTCCTCCTCCTAGAAACATGCTAATGTAGAGAATTTAGAAATTCTGGAAACTTGAACAAAACAAAGTAAAAGAACTTCGTCCTACTAATCAGAGGTAAACATTGATCATACTTTGTATATAGCACTGTTAATAAACAGAAGCCTTAAGCAAATTCATGTTATTTTCTGACTAGTATTATGCTTGGAAAGAATTTTCCAACCATCAGAAGATAAGGAACTAATTTGTTTTCCCTAATATTTAAGCAATTTTCCAAGAGCCTCTTAATTATTTCATAAATAACACTATCTGTGTAATATAATAAATAATTTTATTGATTCAGGTCTATTTATAATATCAGTATTCTCTTCCATAGACCTATTTTTATACTTCACACTTTTGAACAACATGACTTCATAACATGTTCTAATATCTAGTGATGCAAGATTTCCCTACATACATTTCTTTTTAAACCTGCTTTTGCTCATTTCACATGTTTATTATTCTAGGTGAAATGTATAAAATATTTTTTTTCCATTTGCCAAAAAGTCATTCATAAGACTGATTGGGACTGCATTACATTTATAAATTGACTCAGGGAAGAAATAAAAATTTCCCAATCCCGTATTCACATGTATTAAAATCTTTATTAATTTTCCTCAATAATATTTTGCTTTCTTTTATTTCCTTATAGATACTCCATATTTTGAAAAATTAGTCCTAGTCTGTTAAATATTTCTATTTTAATCATTTTAAATATTTTAAAACATTATTTAATATCTCTATTTAATAATTGTACTTGAAATACCTTGAAAAGCAACTGAAGTTACTCAGTAGGACTCAACACTGGCCACACTGCAATACAGTCACTTCCAGGCAGTGTAGGAGGATTATTCTCCAAGGAACTCCAGAACAAGGGAACTTTTCCCCATCTTCTGAGATTCCACAGTCTCTCTTATATTTTGTTTTCTTTTTGCTCTTTCATGTTGCAGAGTTGATTTTTATTATATTAATAGCTTATTCCTTAGTGATCATACCAAGAGATACAGGGAGAAAGGTACACTTATCAAAAGGAGGTTGCAAAATAACCATAGCTATTTGGGGGGTTACGTCTATACTCCTGACACAACCCCACATTTTGCATGGGTTTTCTGTGCATCAGTCCTAGGTGAATTATGATTATCTGTCTTTTCTAGGTGAGAAGACTGAAGTTTACAGGGCTTACATCACGGATTTAAGGCAGAAGGACCCAAGAGCCCATGACTCTAAACCACAAATTTTTGCCCCCTTTGAAGTAAAGAATTCAGACCCTAAGATGGGCTTTCTCCCACTAACCCTTGTCAGCAGTGTTGGGGAGGCTAACCTGCTACAGTGGGTGACACCTTCCCCAAATCCTCTTCCATAATTCTGCTCTTGGGTGGGAGGGGATAAATTTGGGAGTTTGAGATTTACGAATGTTAGCCACTATATATAAAAATAGATTTTTTTAAGTTTCTTTTGTATAGCACAAGGAACTATGTTCAATATCTTGCAATAGACTTTAATGGAAAAAATATGAAAACGAATATATGTATGAATATGCATGACTGGGACATTGTGCTGTACACCAGAAATTGACACATTGTAATTGACTGTACTTCAATTTAAAAAAAAGAATAATAATTCTACTCTTTCTCACTAAACATGTAGATGAGAAGCCTATATAGGTAAAATCTAAGATAATATAGATGGTAACATCTTCCAGGGGTCACAGAGGTCCCTAATTGCCTTCTTTATTACTGATTCTTAAATGATGACTGCTTCTGACAGATAAGTTCTTAGGCTGACCTGTGTTGATTGACTCAACCACAGGATTCTCTGCATGTAATCATTCTGCTCATTGCTTTTTGGTGTTGGCGTTACTCTCTCCCAGTGTTTGTGCCTTTCATTTCTTTTTCTTGCCTAATTGCATTGGCTGTTAGTTCCCAAATAATATTACATAGTAATGCAGATAGCTGCCATTCTTTATTACTCTTAGCCTAACAGATATACTTTCTGTGTTTCATAACTACGTAAGATAGTGGTGAATGAGTCAAAATATATTTTTACAATTTTCAAAAGTACCTTCCTAATCGAATTCTTTTAACAGAAATCATTTTTTTAATTTTATCAAATGCCTTCTCAGCAATTGAAGGAATAGTTTTTGCTCTGTTTCGTTCATGTGACTAAATATATTAATAGATTTCCTAATATTGAATCACTTACGTTTTCTAAAAAAAAGTGTTTCCTTAGCCATGGAAATTTTTTTTGTAATACTGGATTTGATTTGAGTAATTCATCTTTGAAGAATTTAAATCTTTATCCCTAAGTTAGGTGACCTGTTTTCTTTCCTCCCCCATCTCTCTTTTGTGGTATATAGTCTAGTTTTAGTATCAGTATTTTTCTAGCTTTCTTAAATAAATTATAAAGCACTTAACATGGGGCTATTCTCTTGGTTAAAATTTTTGAGATAACTTGCCTATGTTTGTACCATGAAAAGATTTTAGAGAAAAATATTCTATGAGTTTTATATTCTTTCCCTTTGTTCTTTCTTTCTTTCTTTCTTTCTTTCTTTCTTTCTTTCTTTCTTTCTTTCTTTCTTTCTTTCTTTCTTTCTTAACAATGAGTGTATTTAGGGTTGGAAATTCTAAGACTTACTTTGGTTGCATCTCATTATTTTTATTTTCCAAATTTTCAAGAACTCAGATGACTTTTTTTTTTTGCATTCACTATTTCTCTCCAAATTAAAAGCATAGATGGAGTTTTGCTAGAATACACACTATCTAACTTCCACATTAATGTATTAATTTCTCAGCAAGAGGTTTCTACCATCAGACTATTTCTAACAGAAATTCCTCAAAATCTGTGACGTGCACTTTTAAACTCTGATAGTTCTCTGATCATTTTATTTAGTCCTGGGAGAGAGGTTCTGAAGCCTATAAGCAAATCACCAAAACTGCTCCTTAGAAGCAACTTTGAACTGTGCCCAATTTGGTTTGACTTCCCAACTAGACTGCTCATTCTTCACTTCTCAATCCAACCCTCCCTTCCTTGGGGAGACCTTTCCCATTACTTCCTATGAGGCTCAGTTTGTCCTGACAGTCCCTTCCTTGCATCCTGAATATCTTTTACAATACTCTTCCTTCCCCTCTAGAGTGTGAGATCCATGAATTCCAGCACTGCATCTGCCTTGTTGGCTACCGCATCTCCAGGGCATCACCTCCTGACACATGGTTGTTAGTGGGCTCTCCATGAGGATTTGTTATCTGATTCCTAGAGGGTGGGGATCCTGCCATCTCTTGTCTCATTTCCCTCCCTGCAGTTCCCAATAAATACCACATTTCAGAAAAGTACATGGAATTGATTAGTTTTCCATTTTCCAGTTACTTTAAGCTGTTCCAGGGCTCCTTAGAAACAGACTTTTCCTTTTCTTTTCTTTAGAATCTACAATTCAACAGCTGGGGCGAACCCCTAAAGGTGAGTTGACCTCAGACTCTCACAGTAACATATTTAGTTCCAAGAAAATTGATTGTTCTTGTTTTCTTGAGTTCTCCCTAATTGTCACAAATATCTTTAAAAAAAAAAAAAAGAATCCTTTCTTATATCTAAACTTACTCCTGCTTGTCACAATGTCACAAATTGGGTCATAGTTTTCTCCCTGGGTATTTGGGTGATTGCTGTGATTACTTCTTAGCCAAAGTTTTGTCTGTCTGACAGATAGACAGACAGACAGAAAGACAGACTGTATGCCCACCTTTAAACTCAAGGAAATCCCTCTTTCCCCTGGGAAGGTTAGAGAGGCAGATCTAGCAAACAGAATTCGTTGCAAAGGCCACGGAATCAAAGACAGAAACTGCATCACAGAATTGTCTCTTGAAGCCATATCATCTTTCCATATCATCTTTCCCCCCAGAACTTGAAAAGGCCAAGTAGACAATTGCGTAAGTGGCAGGAAGAATCTCTGACTGATTTTCTTGTCTCTGATTCTCTTTTCTCCACAGGTCACATTCAAGCTCATCATTTTATCTAAGGCCCGGATTTCCAGCTCTGAGGACTCCTGTCATATCACAGCCATGATAACTGTCATGACACAGTGAACCACGGGTGGCCTCCGACATCTGAGCCTGGGTTAGTGATGTTCCAAGTGCATGAGTCTCAGGACTAGTGAGTTCTGAAAGGGGAAGAAGCAGAGGGAAAATACTTGAAGCTTAGGATACTCCACTTGGAGGAAGGACAGTGTGTCTTTCTGAGGAGACATAGCTCACCATGAAGTACAAGGAAATCAGTTTGGGGGGAAATAAAATGGGGTTCCATGTAAGTAAGAGTGGATAAAGTTGAGACAGAGGGGCCTGGATAAGTCAGAATCTATGAGTGGAAGATATAAGAAATGACTTCTTGTATTTCCAAGGACAAAACCCTTACATCAAGATAGCTTTCCATCTGTGCATTAAGATGTTTCATAAAGTGATGCCTTTCTAGCCCCTGGAGGCCTAGTGATCTGGTGATGGTTCTGTCCCAGAGAATCCTGTATTAGCTTTGATTTTCTCTGGGGTTCCTCTGACCCCGTATTCTAGAATGACTGTCCACAGTGGCCCAGACTACGGGGTAAGAAGGCATCCATCTCTCTAGCATCACCTAAACAGACACTTTCAACAGACTTTTTCAGAGTATGCAGTGGCCATCCATTCCCCCTGTGTCCTTTCCCAACAGCCCATAATTTCCATTGCTTTCCTTAAATTACTCCATAGTTCTCCTGATGGTTCTGATGAGGCCAAGTCCATCCCCAGCTCCAGTGGTGGAATGTATGACTCTGCTTGAGGTCATCGGGCTATTCCATTGCCAAAACCAGCACGATAGTTTGAATGATTAGAACTGACCGTGGTTCCTCTAATCAGGGGATGGAAGAGGAACCCTGCCTTGGGAAGTGTGCGTGGTCAAGTCATCCTGTGCCCATGAGATGAAGCCAGACCTACAGAAGGCAGAGGCTAGAGCTTGGTCATGTGGCTGAGCCTCCAGATTAGTCAAGGCTGCCTTGAATCTGCCCAAGCTCTGCACGTTTGTTAACCAATCAGTGAGTAAACCAGCAAATCCCTCTTCTTGCACAAGCCAGGTTGAACTGGGTTTCTCTTACTTGCAACTGTATGCACTGTATCTGGTGAGCATCTCTCTGATCCCACGGCTCCCACACTAAGTCATTAAATGACCCTTTGACATTTATTCCAGGATTTGACCAGATGCCTCCCCTCTCCTAAGACAGCCAAGCAGATGGACCTGGGGAATGAGCTCTCCCTGGCGGTGGCAGGGACCATTCCTAGCATCAAAAGATTCCTTGTCTGGGTGGGAGGGGGTCTGGAGAGGCAGGCCCAGCATCCCAGGAACCAACCTTGTGCCCCTCCCACCAGCTCATCTGGCCACCAGCAACCCTGTCATTTCCCTGCCACTGGGCTGGCTCAGACAGAGCTCTAGTTGAAGAGATTACAGACAGATGCTCTGGCACGAATCAGAGACCCCGTGGAAGGAAAGCAGTCAGGTTTTCTCTTAAGTGACAGCCATCCTTTTCAGCAGGCAGGGTAATTACAGGTTTGCCCTTCTCACTGCAAGCGATCTGAAGGTAAAACAATGGTGAGCAGCGTGTGCCTGCCTCTAACAACGGAGGGGAGAGAAGGCAGCAGAAGGGTTCAATCTCTGTTCATTTATTTTCATAAAGCAGGGGTTTCCCAAAAGGCCAAAGGGCCTCATTTGCCACGATGTGGTTGAGATCTGCCAACAGCTTCCCCCAACCTCCTCTTTCCCCATAATTCATTCAGAGCCACAGATGGAAGCATTCAGCCGGCATCTTCGTTTTCTGGGCCCTTTCTGAATCCTTCCTCTCTCGCTGCTTCAGCTGGAGAAGAAGGCTCTCAGCCCTTAAAGGCAAGCTTCCTCCTCCTCGCTTTCCTCCACACCCCTGAGCTCCCGCGAGAGCTCCTTCCGGGCCCTTCCCTGGTCAACCTCTGCCCTACAGATGTTCAGAAATAGTGGGGCCTCTATATTTTCCTTTATTTTTCCTGCACCCCCCTGGTCCTCTGGCTGAGCAGACAGTCCCATGAGGGCCAAGCCCTGGCCTTCTCTTCTCCTGAGACCCACGGAGCCATCATCGCAGCAGATGGTGGTCACGTAGGAGGGAGTGAACAGCCTGAATGATGTATTTCTGAGAAAGACATGCTCTTAGAAGGACTCCAGAAAGAAAACAGAATGATCTTGAAGACTACCATTGCCATGCTTTTCAGCCACTAATAAAACTCCCATTTCCAAGCTCTGAAACATGCTTCCCACCCCCGAGCGCCAACCCCCAGACCAGCCCCACCCTCCCCCTTGGTCCTAGCCATTGCTCCGGACATCTGGAACTTTCTTCAAAAGCTTTCTTCTCCTCTTCATTCACCACAAGTTGCCTCTCTCAATGTCAAAGCTCAGAAACACAAATACCACCTTATCAGCTTCTCCTAAAGAGCAGAAGTAGCAAGACTTTAGTAAAAGTGGTATGCCTCAGGGAGGGGACTTTGGTTCATTTCTAACAAATGGATGGGTTAATTTTTCTACCTGGGGTTGTGGAAAATGAGGTCCCAAGTAAACAAATATCTCTCATCACATGGAGGCAAAGCCCTTTGCCCTCCTCCCTCATCAGCAGAGAGGAGGGCAGCCCTGTCCCTCCTTGGCTTCTGCAGGCATGCGCGGCCCCCTCCCCTCTTTGACACGGACCTCACCCCCAGGTCTTTGAGCTGCGAGTGCACATGCTGGGGGCTCTCCTCTCTGCAGGCTGCGCATCCCGATTCCAGTCGCGGGGTCCAGGGTCCTTCTTCACTGCCTGGTGACCCTCTTGCTGGCTCCCCTATATGTGCCTGCTCCTTGTTTGGGGCTGAGAATATTGACAACTGATCTCCTTTATGAAGCCCTCTCTTCTTTCCTGCTCCTTCCTCCATAAAGTTCTGGGCTGTGTTCTGGAACCTGGCAGTGGGAGGAGGCGGGATTGGATCGGAGGAAAGTCACACCCCTCCTCCAGGGCTGCACTGAGAGCTGTCCTCTCTAGCCTGCCACACCGTCTCTCCTCCCAGTCCTCCTTCCTCATCCCATCTCCTTCAATGATATGAAGGACTTTCTCTAGAAGGACCTTGAGCCAGATGCACACCCTCTCCAGGCTGCTGTGCCTGCCTCTCTGCATCCATGGACCCTGGACCCCCTCCCCTCTTCTTGACTGAAATGTCTAGCTCTGAGATCTCAGACACCCAGCTCATTTCTCACTGACTTCCATGAGGGCAGGAAGTACCACCACGAGCCAGCCAAATGACCCATTTTGGAGAATCTAAAGGAAGGTCCAAGTAGAGCTCACTCCACAACCTGAAAGATGTTTTCAGAACATCCTGCTATGAAGGGATCAGGTCACGGCATAATGCTGGATAGGTCTTTCTGAGGCTACCAAAGACCCAGAGTGGATCCCACATAAAAGCTACAGGGCATCACAGAGAGGCAGCCTGGGGGCTAGAGATTTAATTTCAGACACTTGAAATTCATCCATCCCAGGCACTTCTTCCTCTAGGCTTAAACACACTTGTGCTGTAGAGGAAATTAAGTCCATATGCACTGATTCTTTTAAACCTCAAGCAGCCACATGTTGTTCTGGACCTGTTTGATTGTCCATGAAACCCCAGCCTCGTCGGCAACATGGAGGGCACCCGGGAGAACCCCGTCACCATCACTGCCGCAGACCACACCCTGCTGGAGCCTGCCACCTCCCTGGGCACTGTGGGTGGGCGGGCAGACGGGGCTGGGCTGGGACATACTGTTGGCATTGTCAGCCCGCATGCGTGTCCTGCTGACAACTGGTCCAGAATGGGAAGGCGGATCACAGGCTGCTCTGACTCCTTCCAGACTTTATTTCTGAAGGCAACATTGCTGTAAATGCCTGGACTGAGACACTAAAGATCCAGTGTCATCCCGGCCATGAGATCTCAGGCAAGCCCCACAACCTCCCTAATCTCAGCCTCTTCCTCCCTCAAATAGAGCTGATGAGACCCGCCCCATCTACTTCAGCTGCGTGTTGAGATGAGGACTAGGAAAGGGAGAAGAGACTCTTCCATCCACACCTGTGCCCTACTTTCCTCCCCCCAAATCCTACGGTGGACAGAGCCGCACTCAGGTGTTGGGTACCGGAACCACCAGCAGCGTTCATCCATCACCTTACGGTTCACACACTGCCTTCATCTGGATTGTCTGGGTTATTCTTTACAACACTCAAGGGAAGACAAATGTTATAACTCCCGTTAAGGAAGACCCCCGGTTCCATGGAGACTCAGCAATGTGCTCAGGACCCTACAGCCCATGAAGTGTCAAGGCTACCCCCAAAGCCAGGCACGCAGCCCTGGCCTTTCCACTCCACCACTGTGTTTCTCTGCCTGTCAGCACCGCCCAAGGCCCTCCACGGAGACAGCTGGTGCTCAGATGGTGCTGGTGATGGCACCTCTGTTGCATCAGCTCAGTCGCCCACCTTCTCTCACTGTTGCAGACCATGCCCTGGCCCAGAGTTATGTCCCCATCACTTCTGGGAAGGCAAAGCAGTCCACCTGAGGTTGTGAGTTCAACTCAATTCTTGGCTTTAATGGAAGCAAGTGTCTGGTCTGGTGGTGGGGGTCCCTCAGCCCAGCCTATTCCCAGTCCATGATCAGCAGGCTGGTGTGAGCCAGGTCTTTACAGTAAGGGACCCATATGACACAAATGCACCCCACTAACTACAGAAACACAGATTTAAGCAAAAGCCCATGGGCTCCAACAGACAAGTGGTGGGGGCATCAGATCTGGCTTGATTCCAGACTGAAATAGTCACCAGTTCTAACCCCCTTCTCAAGTCCCTCATTGTCAAAAGATGCCCGTTCTCGCTTCTACCTCTACAAGCCCTGGTTCACATCTCAAAGAAAAAGCATCTGCTTCTCACCTGGGAGCCCCGACATAGATCCTAGTGGTCCAATCAAGTGGCTATCTTGAACCAATCACCCTGCTCTGGGGAGAGTGTGCTGAGGTGATTGGCTCCAGCCTAAGCCATGTACTCCGTCTGTGGGTGGAGCCAGGCTGAGGGGGAGGGTCACACTCATTCAGTCACATGGACTGGGCATGAGGGAGGGAAAGTTCTCCAAGGGATGTTAAGATGTGATCACTAACAGAGAGCAAAGGCAGACAGGCATCCAAGAACCTGAATACCCACTTGAGGTGCAAGCAAATTCTCACTCTTTCTCTAAAGCAGGAGCTGGCAAACCTTTTCTGCAAATGGCCAGACTGTAAATATTTCAGGCTTGGCCGGACACAAGGGCTCTGTTGCAAGCACTCTACTCTGCCATGGTATGTGAAATCAGCAAGACAACACATAGATGGATGAGTGCGGCTGTGCTCCAACAAAGCTTTATTCAGGGACATTGAAATGCGTCTTTCATATAACTTCCAGGTATCACAAAATATTATTCGTCGTCTGAGTTTTTCAATCTTTTAAAAATTTAAAACCGATTCCTTGCTCCCAGGCCATATGGAAACAGGCAGCAGGCTGGATTGCCTGGAGGGAGGGGGTGGCTGGCTGATCCTTGCTCTTAAAGGAAGGCTCTCAGGAAGTGGGGAACAAGGATGAGGTCTTTTATGCCAAAAAAGAGCACAAGGTCCAGGTGAAACCGTGTGTCTAGGGAGCACGAATAAGAAAGAGCTTGAAGAAGTCACTGGAACAAAGTGAAATTCTCAGTTTGGTTAGCAATTTACCTATATCCTCTCCCATACTAATTTACAGAGAGAAGTCTATTAATCATTCCGGGTGCAGAAAGGAAATCACATTCTCAGCATAAACATAAATTATCAACCTAAAACTCAAATTCCTTCCGAGGGATGGGGCAAGCTAAAAGTTTTGAATAGCTCAAATAGAACAAATGGATGAGGGGAGATAATGCATCTTTTGAAATACAAACCTGAAAAGATGTTATGCTCAATTACACTGACAAAGGATTTGGGATCCAGCAATATCCTCCGTGGAATTCCGCAGCTAAACAGGAATGCTAAATCACAGACTCCAACTTAAGCAAGAGTAATCTAGCATAAGCCACGTTACATGCGCATCCGCTGGGAGTCTGAATCTGCTCTGATGTTTACAAAACGCCTTTCTCCATCTCCATTAGAAGGTGGGCTTGCCTGCTAAGACCCTTGCTTCTCCACCTTCCCAAACTGAGCACCTGGGGTGCTTTGGATAGAAAGCAGAGTCAAGGAAGGTTTTAAAGAGGACAGAGGTGTTAAGGGGAGACGTCTGGGCTCTTCAGAGGGAGGAGCTTCTGTTCCAGGCAGCAGTGATGGGGAAGAAGATCCCAAGGAAGAAAAATGAGGAGGGATGGTGACCAGGAAGAAAGAGAGCTGGTGTCATCCTGGGCACAGGCGAGGAGACCCATGACACGTGGCTCAGCATCCCCTCCCCGACCCATGTTCTCAGCTCCTGGACCTAGAACAGGCCTTCACGGGCTCTGTGAATCTCTAACTGGTCCTCCTTGGCCAGACTCAGGGATCCAGAAGGGATAGGGACCGCCTCACGTGCTTTCTCTTACCATCTGCAGCCATCCTACGTGACTTATAGGGCGCAGCCACGGGAAGTGTGAAAGGCCGACCCTAGGAATTTGTATCTCAGGTATCTTGGGAGGGAGACAGATGAGTTAAAGGACAAAAAAAAAAAAATAGGGTTCTAGAGAAACAGAGAAGCAGCCGTGCTCTGTGCAGCCTCCAAGGGCAAAACCAGGACTTATAGATAAAAGGTCGGGGGGAGGCTGGCTTGAGCAGCAAACAGGATGTCCTGGGTTTTCAGGGGCTGCTGTATGGAGGATGGAGTTTCCTGCCATCGGAGCTGGTTGTGATTGCTATCTGGGAAGCAGGTAAAAGTAAAGGTCTAAGCGAGTTTTCACCTTTAGCCCCTTTACCCTCTCCAGATGTGAAGGAAGTGAGAAATGGAGCCAGGAGGCGGGAAGAGAGAGGATGCTTAGTGTTCATGGCTGCTTGAGCTGGACTGGAGAATAAGGCTTGACCTTCAAGTGATGTTGGGTTTCTTCATTCTCCTCCAGCTCCAAGCCCAGGGGGGATCAGGGTGTGGGCAGACAGACAGATGCGCAGCCAGCGGCCATGGTGGCAGTGAACTGCCATACATGACATGGGGCACAAGGCCCAGGAACCTCGGGGGCGAGATTCTTCCTGCTTCTGCCTGCTTCTGGAAGGGAGGTGGCTCACACCCGGGTGTGCTCTCCACAAGCCCACACAAGGAGACGCATCAGGGTTTCAGAAAATTCCCTGTGTATCCCATGGGAGGGCAGCCAGGCAGGCCTGGAAAGGGCATTGGGAACCCTGGGGAGGAAGGGGTGCTTGCCTTCCTCCCAACAGGACTTTTGGGGGCATCACAGGAAACTGATCCATTCCTTTAGGGAGGCCCCGTCCCTGGGGTTTACAGGGCAGGCACCAGCCTCTCGATGCCAGTACAGAGGACACACAACAAACAGCTCTTTCGCCATCTGCTGAGGAAATACCAGGGCAAATTAAAACGAGAGTGGATTTGTGACTTCTGTCTTTTCCAAAAAGATAGTGTTGGCAGGTTTATGAGAAAACCATTCCCAAACACCTTGAATTTATATGGCATGCTTATTTCAAAAGCTTTCCCACATCTGTTAGCTCTTTGAAGCCCCCCGAGGCAGGTAGGGCAGGAGGAGAGCTGGGTGGGGTGAGGAGCCCCAGAGAGGTTGGGGGGCTCGCCCAGGGGAGAGGCTGGGGTGGCGCATGGGGCCCTGGCCCTGTTCCCAGGGCCCCAAGGGTTTCTGCTCCTCCCAGAGCTCTGGCCGAGGGCAACGTGTCCTAAGGCTGGAAGTAAAGTGACCTCTTAAGAGCTGGACAGTCAAGGGCAAGTCGGCCCCAGGGGCACGCCTTTCTCAAGCACACAGCCCTGCACCCGCGTGCCCTGCAAATTAGCCAAGGCTTAGAGGTAAAGGAATAATGGCTGATCAGACGGAAACAAACAGAGACTGATTGACAAGGAGGCCCTCATAATCAGTGCTGCAGTAAACTATACTAATTATGGTGTCAATTGGTAACATTATAAAGGTTGAAACTACATAATGAAAAAAGAGCATACACACAGGCAGAGCGAGTTCAGCAAACGTAATTACAGGGTGACATTATTGGCAAATAGTATTTTATGAGGTATTAAGAGGGATGTGGCATCAACACACTCCCAAACTTACAAGCTCTTCAGGGGTGGGAGGACCTGGAACTGGCCTGGCCACTGCGGTTTGGCTAAGTGCGCACGGCGGTGCGGGGGCCCCTTGAGGTCTTCCTGACATCCCCCAAAGGAGATGTTTGTAGGTAGGGATCACACTCTCACGCTCTGATTCCCTCTAGGCTCCATCATATCCTTGTTCCTGGCTGGTCTGCACATCCTCAGCTCCTGGACTATCCAAGCCAGAAGTCACCAGAGATGGTATGTCCTTGACAATCGCTTTACAGCGAGCGTGGTGGGACGTGGAAGCCTGGCCATTCATTGTGATCAGATTATCCACGTTCAACAGTATTCATGGCACTCAGGCCAAGGGTCTCTGTTGTCCTTGTGTTCAGGTCTATGGAAGACCAAAGAAAACTGAGATCACCAAGGTCATCCCAGATTCAGGATGATACCTGGTGCAAAGGACAAAAAGTGAATGGGGTGATGTGACAGCAGGTGGAGGGGAGTGGAGAGACAGGCTTCCTCCCAGGTGGAAGGGCTGGGAGGCCTTCTTGAGGACAGGACACATGAACTGAGACGGAGGAGCTGGGATCCCAGGGATGCCCGGCTCCTCACTGGCAGAAAAAGGGCGGAGTGCAGGTTGCGTCAGGCACTCCCAACCGCTGTGTGGGCCAGCAAGGGGGGAAGAACCTGTCAGCTCTAAGGATCTGGGTCGGGCGGCACTGCATTTGGAAGGTTAAAGAACCGTGAGAGATCATGTAATTCAAAGTCCCTGAAACACGGGAGAACCACACGTGCTGCATGGGGGGTAAAGGAGCTTTTCCCTGGTTCTGCTTGTCTACTGCTGTACAGAAAACCGCCCCAAAGTGAACAGCAATATCTCGTTATCTCTCGCATTTCTGTGCACTGACTAGACAGTTCTTGTTTCCGGTCTCTTCTGGGGTTACAGTCAGATGCTGGGGCTGGAGTCGCCCAGAGGCGTCCTCATTCATGTGACTGGCACCTGGGCCCGGATGACTGGAGAGCTGGGCGCTGGCCAGGCCTCCCTCCCCCCTGTGGCCTCCCGACACAGCTAGCTTGGGCTTCCTCCCAGCATGGCAGTCTCCGGATATGCAGGCTTCCCTGGAGGCTGGCTTCCTCCAGGGTAAGCATTATTAAAGGACCAGGCAGAAGTTAACGGGTTTCTCAGGACCTGGCAATGAAGGGCCGGAACATTCTTCCTGCCACAGTCTATTGATGAAAAAAAGTCACTGAGGCCATCCCAGATCCAAGGGGAGAGAAATCAGACTCCAGCTTTCAGTAGGAAGAGTGGCAAAGAACTTGGAGTCATCTCGAATCCACCTCTGCATTTAAAAAAAAATTTGCAGCCTCTACTAAAGGCCTGCTTAGCCTCTGGACAACTTTTAATAAACATGTTTCATTCACATTCAGATTGTCTTCATTTTCCTCCAGTTATTCAAAGAATTAGTGCATGTTTACTGAGGGTCTTCCATGTAAAAACTGTGTCATGTTTGGCACCACATGCCATACATCATATGCAGTGTACAGTGTACTTGCAGAAGGTTACGTTTAGATAAGGCACTACATACTTCCACTGGTAATAGCTGAACTCATTTTTAAAGTGAAGTTTGACATAGAGGTCCAGTATACCAAACAGGTCACGGGGGGACTCTTCTGGGTGAGGTGGAAGCCTCGGGGCACCTCAGAGAATTGCAGTGTGTGTGCCATCCTAAGAGATGGAGAAAGGAAACTAGGGAGAGAAATATCCCTTCTCCATCTAAGATTTCCTGATGAAAAAATATGGACCCAGCCTTATGGGAGAGCTAGTGTATCAATGACATTTTTAAAAAATTGTATATCTATGCCAAATTGGCTTGAACTGAAAGGACGTCCTAGGGTAAATCAGGTTTCAGGTAGGGCTGGATCCAGGGGCTCATGCAATGTTCTATGTTACTTAACAGGTAAGATACTAACACAGGATCAGGTCTCTCCAGTCTTCACCTGTGCTAGCTTCACTCTTGGGGGCATGTTCTCCATGTCCTTGAGAGGACAAGGAGGCCACCAGCAGTTCTACGCTGACTTCTCTCGTGCATTTTCCTCAGGCTAATTTCAGCCCTGGTTGGCCTCGGTTGGGTCCCATGCTCAAACCCACACCATCTGAGCAATCAGTGGATGTCTGGCTCTGACTGTTGAAGTTTAAGACAACATAGGCACTCCCGAGCCACCGGGGAAGTCACTGGTACTGAGAGGTCATTGGTGCTGACAGTGAAGGGAAGAGAATGAGGTTCTCTTGCTGGAAGGAGGCAAGCAGGTAGCTGGACAGACAAAAACACCTCCATAGAAAGGAAGGGACAGCAAAGAACTAAGAGACAGGAGGACAAGAGGCCAGGGCTGGAAGAGCAGGGCATTGCCTGGTCTCTCCCTGCAAGGGCAGGGGTGGCCAACTTGCTCGCAGGGTCTTGACTGGTAGTAAATGACTATCTCTTAAAAGTTGAGCCTGTGTCTCTGGGAGCAGGTTTAAGGTCAGAGGTCAGGACCCTGGTGCTGGTACTGCCCTCAGCTCTGTGCCTGTCACCCGGGCCTCGTGCAACAAGAAGCCCTCCGAGTTTGGGGAACACCCAGAAACATCCCAGAAAGCCTGTCAGCAGGTGCTTTGGCCTGAAATGAAGCCAGGGACAGGAAAACACAACTGCCTTGCGGTGTCATGAAACATTGCCATTAAGTTTAATGCCTTCGTAACAAAGAATGCCACATTTATTATCGCAAATAAATCCACGGATTTAACACCCATCAGGCTTTAGACTTTATTTTTCCATATAAAATAAATATGGCTAGAGTATAAGATTATGACTGCACCATTATTTTCGAAAACTATTTAATTTAAGCGCAGGCTCGCTGCCCCATGCTGTGAACCTGGATCCAGGAAGGGCCACCCCAGCCCCAGGGGAACGCTCACCCCACTGAGCACAGCAGACAACAAGGTGGGCTTTCCTGTGCGACGGCTGGGTTTCATCATTGTTTAACGAATTGTTGCACTCTTTATAGGATAAACAATAAATTGCACATGATTTATCATATTACCCAATAAATCATGTGACAAATCATTAGGCAGAGTGATAAAATCAAGTGTTTTAGAAATAAGTTAATCTATGGTGCCAATGTGTAAACTAAACAGTTGCGTAAAAACCCTATTTACTAATCATTTTTACATAAAGAAAGATTAATGGTTATGTAGATTAAATGTGTACTCATTCCTATAAACATCAGACAGCCATACGCCCTATTGGCCTTCTCTCTTTAGCCAAGCCCCCCGAAAGCCTCCCTTGGTAGCCCAAGCCCTCCCTCCTCCCTGGATGTGCGTTGACCAGGAGAGGATGCTGGAGAAGCGAGGACCAGAGAAAGAAGTGGTTAAGGAGGAGCGTGTCACCCAGGGGCCCGGCGGAGAGGCCGTCCTCACTGTAAATTCTGTAACACACTAATTAACACTTTCATTAGGGCTGGGAGACAGGTTCCCCTTCTGCCTGTTCCTCCAGCCTGCCTTCAACCCGGCGTTCTTTCTCACTGGTGACAACTATGTTTATAGCTTCTCTGCCCATCGAGCTGGCTGGCACATCGAATTACCCTCAAGAGTTACATGGGCATCACGTCACATTTGCGTGCCCAATATCATACGTGACGA
The DNA here is from genome assembly GCF_036321535.1 of Camelus dromedarius. Lineage (NCBI taxonomy): Eukaryota > Metazoa > Chordata > Mammalia > Artiodactyla > Camelidae > Camelus > Camelus dromedarius. The sequence continues at coordinate 62,186,996 of NC_087444.1, forward strand.
GCTGTGCCACCGCCAGGCCCTTTAATGCACAGCCCGCAGACGGCCGGCCCTCGGAATGCACAGGCGGATATTAAGCTAAATCTTTTTGGAGTCAAGCTTGTTTCACATCAGTTACACAAACATATTGGTTCCTTTAAAAGAACAAATGCTTTGTGAGCAAGGAAAGGACGCCAGGACTCAAACCTGAGAATGGCATCAACTCAGCCCTTCCTTCTGAAGGCTGTTTCCTTCGGGGGAGGAGGGGAGAGATTGTTTGGCTTCTAGAATATGGATTTGGAACCATGTTCATTCTAAACTCTGGATGTCACTAGGCTGTGGAAAGGCAGAGGAAGGGAGAGCCCTGGGGAGTGGAACCAGAAGACAGTGGGAATATCAGACAAGACTCCTTTTCCTCTCTTTGGTGAAAACGCTGCTCATCTTCTCAAACGTCCCTCTGACTTTGGATTTCTCAACATTACAAATCCAACCCTGAAGCTGATCCTAGCAGTGCAGAGAGAAGTGAAACCATCTTAGATGTGTTTGAAACTCACCTTCCATTTTGCACCAAAATCCATATTAAATGGCTTGAGAAAATGCTAATCACTGAGGTTTGAGAACCATCATTCCTGGCTGTTTAGAGACTGCGGAAAAGATGGTAGAGATAAGAGGGTTGTCAAGGATGACACTGCATTAGTATTCTTCAGAAAAGCTCTAAAAAATGAGATGGATACATTTTACTGACATCTTTGGTTTCAATGAACTGCTGGGAAAATACTGCCTCCAAGACGGAAATCCAAGAAATGAGCTTTCGCACATCCTTAGCCTTTCCCCAGAAGCAGGACATTAGGGGTTCAGAGAGGAATGTAATAGGAGTTCCAAGTCCCTGTATAACCCTAGATACCTGGCTTCTCCCCAATGCTGCCCCTGAGAAGCGTCCGAGGCAGAGTGGAGCACAACTCTTAGACTCAGAGGAAATAACCCTACTGCCAAGATAAAACAGAAAAAAAGGTTCAAAGTTAATTCCAACACCGAGAAAAGAGACAAAGTGTCAACAAAATTCTCAACCTCTTTTCCCTTCCTTTTCTCCAACTCACCTCAAAACCCACCTCCATTCACATTTCAAAACACCACCTACATCAGTCAGGATAAGTTGAGTTTTGCTTCAGTAACATAAGAGCCCCAAATCTCAGAAGCTTCAAAGAAAATGTTGTTTCTTGCTCTTGCAACACCACCGTAGACCCAGGGAACACCCTGAGACAGGTGTCCTCTCTACAGTGGTGTAGCAGTAGAGTCTGATTCAATGTGATGTTACCTCCCTAGAATTATGTGCTTTCCCAGTCGCTGAGGAAGAAGCGTCTAGAAGCAAAGACTAGTTCTTAAATGCTTTCCCCAGAATTGACACATCTTTCCTTTTATTTTTAGGGGTGGAGGGCAGAATGAATCCATGGTTATTCCTAACTTTAAGGATGCAGAAGTTATAATTCTCCATATGCCAAAGGTAGGGAAGAAGATATTGGTGAACACTCACAATATTGATCACACAACCCACTTCCCAAAGCACCCTTCTCTGCAGCCACAATGGTCCCTGCAAAAGCGAAAAAAAAAAAAAAAAAAAAGCAGAGCCCTATTAGTGTAGAGTTCATGTCCCAGCATCTTGTTGCTACAGTCTGGACTGCTTCTGCCCTTAGAACTGGGGTCCACATGCTCTGTCAGGGAAGGGGAGAGGCACATTTGTGGAGGGCTCAACTCTGCAAAGAGGTAATGTACCCTAATGGTCAAGGGTGTGGATTCTGGGGTCAGACAGCCTACACCTGAATCCCAGCTCTGATACTTATTAGCAGTGGACGAGTTAATTAACTTCTCTACCCCTCAATGTACAATGTGGAGCTAGTTACGGTCCCTACCTCATAGGGTTTTGTGAAGATTAATTACATGACTACAAGCACTGAGTGAGTGCTATAGAAATGTCTTCCAATGCTGTAATGTTTTACAGTCTGCAAGGGGCACTCACAATCATTGACCCATTTGGTCATTATAATTTATCTAAAGAACAAGCACACCCCATCTTCTGCATCTTTCCCCCGTCCCAGACAGAACCCAGAGACAAGAGAAGGATGGTGACTTGTTTAAAGCCTGAGAAAGGACATTAGAAACTAAATTTGGAGAAAACAAATTGCTCTAATTATGAAAATGAGAGGATTCTGAAGGAATTGTGGCAGAAACAATTGTAGCTGAGTGGCCTTATAGCTAGTTAAAACCAATGAATCGGGAGTAAAAGAACATAGACACCTTTAGGGCACAAGATTTGGTGGCAGGCACAAGATTCTCCAGCACTATCTTCTCCCATCACAAAAACTGGGGAGACCCTAGGTTGAGAAGGCAAAGCCTGGATTGCTGAGTTACCCCTAGAGGAATGTCATCCTGAAGACCTACAGTGGCATTGCAGGTGTGAGAACTTTTGTTGCATTAATCCCTGATGTTCTGGACTTATTTGTCATTATAGCATATCCTAGCCTAACCTGACTAATATAAAGGGGTTTTGTTCCTGAAAGAAAAGAGCAAAGAACAGAGAAGGTGTCCAAGCCAATGGGACTGGCTGGAAGTCTCCTAAGAAAAATAATCATTTATAAAACTTTTAAGTTGTTTCACATTGCTGTGATGTAAATGTCCTCTATCTCCCCTTTTCTTTTTTTTTTATTTTATTCTGCCTTCTGTTTTATTTTTTAGTTTTTTGCACAGGAACAACAATGAAAGAAACAGACTGAACTCTACATTTAACACCAGAAGACAGCAGCATGGAATCCTGAAGCAGAAAGTTGGAACTACACATACTTATGATAACAAAACAACACACTCTCTCCAGATATCTTAGAGGGCACATGAGACTTTCTATAGGTTATTCAAATCAATAGTAGTCAATCTGATTATATTTTAAGAGGTGGAGTCTCCCTAGATCACAAAACCTGAGTTAGGGATGAACGGTATGTGATATCATCTCACGTTTACAGCCGACAGCAAAACAAACAAGATTCAGACACACTGAGTAACTTTCCCAAAGTCACACAGGAAAGAATGTGGTGAACCTGGGACCAAAACTCAAATCTTTTGCGCCTAACACAATAAAATGCACTGGTGTACATATGAAGGCCAATCTCAGTGGACCCAAGGTCAACAATGATCTCCATGTTGCTAAATCTGAAGGTAAATTCTCAGTCCTTACAGGTTTGACATATCTGCAGTGTTTGATGCCATGGCTGCAACTTTCAGTCTCCTTTGTCTTTGCTGAATCCTCCTCATTTCTCAACCTCAATGGAAAAGGGGCTTCAGAGTCCAGTCCTTGGACCCTTTTCCTCACCTCTATAGATTCACTCTTTTGAGGACTCTGTCTAGTTTCCCAGCTTTAAATCCCATCTAGATGCTGATAAACTCAACACATTTATAACTCCAGCCAGGACCTCTCCCTTGAATTTTGGAATCATACATCCAACCACTTAACCTGGCAGGCCACTTAGACCTCTAATGGCCATTCACACATTTCATGTCTCCCAGGTTGAGCTTCTGACTCCCTCTCTCACCCAACCCACACCTGCACAGATTTCTATATCTCAGTCAATTGCAGCTCCAACCAGCCCCAAAACCTGGAACCACCCCAACTGTTCTCTTTCTCTCTCACCCTCATCCAGCCCATAAGTAAACCCTGTTGTCTCTCCAGCTGCTCCAAAGAACACAATCACAGCCAGCGTGATCCAAACCGTCATCCTTACTCATCTGTATTGTCGTAGCCTTTTAATTGGTCTCCATGAGTCACCCCCTTTGAGGCTTTGCTCAAACGTCACCTTCAATGGAAGCTTTCCTTAACCATCAAATTTAACATTAATCAACCCCCTTTCCATTGACTCTCCATAGACCCTGTGCCCCAGCACTTAGAAACTTCTATCATGTCACATAGTTTATTTAATGATTTATTTTTAATGTTTTAGTGAATTATAGTTGGTTTACAATGTTGTGTCAATTTCTGGTGTATAGCTTAGTGATTAATTTACATATATATATTCCTTTTTATGTATTTTTTTCATTACAGGCCATTACAAGGTATTGAATGTAAGTTCCCTGTTTTATACAGTAGGACCTTGTTGTTTATCTATTTTATATGCAGTAGTTAGTATCTACAAACCCTAAACTCCCAATTTATCTCTCTCCATCCCCTCTCCCCACCCTGGTAACCATAAGTTTGTTTTCCATGTCTGTGAGTCTGTCTCTGTTTTGTAAATAAGTTCACTTATGTCCTTTTTTTTTTTTTAGATTCCACATATAAGTGATATCATACAGTATTTTTCTCTCTCTCTGGCTTACTTCACTTAGCATGACTATCTCCAGGTCCATCCATGTGGCTACAAATGGCATTATTTTATTCTTTTTCATGACTGAGTAGTATTCCGTTGTGTATATAGAACACAACTTCTTTATCCATTAACTATTTATTTATACTCTATTTCCTTCCTACTAGAATGTGAGCTTTAGAAGGGATTTTATTTACTACATCCCCAGGGCACAGAACAGAACATGGCACAGAGAAGTTGATCCATAACTTTTTGTTGAATGAGTGAATACACAGCCCTCAAGTATTCCCCAACCCTCCCCACGCTGCTCTCAACTTCTAGTTACTACCTGGTTGTTGAATTTCTTCTCACTGGGTTTTCCTCTCCACCCAAGTGTTTTGATCCAATGTCCTGGGTGCCTGACATCTACATCCACTTCCCTTCTTTGCTTCTCAAACAACCTTCCTGGCTCCTGTGAGAGCACATAAGACAGTCTCCTCTTCCCCTCATCAGACCCAAGGCCTTAGTATTCCTCCCCTCCAACTCAGCAGGTTCATGCTCTGCTTCTCTGGAACTGAGATTGGAAACATCCTGGTCCAGTGATTTCTTTTTCTTTGTCATGAAATTTTTCTTGACTATCTCCTGACTATATTGACCTCCCTCATTTCTGAATGATTTTAGGGCATGCAAACATACTATTATCTGATAATAATAATAATAATAAACATTTACATGCTTAAGGGGATGCGGTAGAGCTCAGTGGTAGAGCACATGCTTAGCATGCATCAGGTCCTGGGTTCAATCCCCAGTACCTCCATTAAAAAAAAAAATTACATGCTTAAATGTTTGTAACAATAATATTAGGGAGATATTACTCATACCCATTTTACCAACAAGTAGCCAGAGAAGTTAGGCTACTTATCCCATTACAAAGAGTAAAAATTCTAATGCAGGCAGGTCTAAACTCAAATCTTGTGCCCCGAACTCCATCACACTCACTGTGAGAACCAAAGTTAAACTCTTGGTCATGTCTAATTATTTCCTGAAATTGGGACTCAAGTTCCCTAGTGGCTCATGTCCAGGAAACGTCATACTCCTGAACTGTTAGTCTGTGACCTCTATGGGGCCTGATACATGCATGTTTAATGGAGACTTGCTGCCAGATTCACTGGATTTGGTGGCCTTTGGTGGGGTAAGAGAGGGAACAGGACAATTCTATATTGCCATTTAACAGCCATTATACAGAAAGAATGCCCCGGTGAGAAAGTGCCCCACGTGGGAACCAGGCAACAAGCCCCTTGCCCTCTTTCCCTCCTGCACTTGGTGGAAACCAGAATGGCATAGACATGCTCATTATTATAGGAATAAAAGAGACAGGAATGTCTGCTCATCTTCCAACCAAATGATTTTCTGCTCCTTCAGTGACATTTTCAAGCACTATTATCATGAAGGTCTCAGGCACCTCTGGAAGCAGCCGATATAAATTCACCCATCCACCTACCACCCACTGCCCAGTGTTTGTTTATTGATGCCTACCTGTGTACTCAATCCCGGGGGAGATGCACAATTTCTTCTTTGTGGGGACTACAAAGAAGCTGGTGCAAGCGACAGGTCAAAGAGCAAGATAAGCTACTGTAACCATGCACTGCACTTTACAGTTTATAAAGCATGTTCTCCTGTAGCTCATCTTCAGCATAACCTGGTTGTAGACACTGTGCCAATGAAGAGCCCTCACCAAGATCGTAGAGTAGGTATGCAGATGATTCAGTGTTCAGACTATATTTTCAGACTCCAAGTCCAGTGCTCTCTGCACCAGGCCACACTAGCCCATTCCATCTTAGTGCCCACGTAAGTGATAGCCTGGGGCAATAGGTGGGGTCTGCTCTGATTTTCTTCATGAAAGCCCACATTTGACCACAAGCTGCTCATGCTGTCACTTACCATCCAGGGCTGCCATCTTGCCTTGGACATGGCTATAACCCCTGGAAGATAGACACAACTGTGCGCACTTAGTTTGTGTCCCCAAAGAATGCCCAGCAAAGCTCTGGAGACTCAGCAATGCTCTCCCTTAGCCATACAGGCTTCCCTAGTTGCTCGAGTCCACACACAACTGGCTCATCTCTAAACCAGGTATACAGTAGGTGCTCAATAACCATCTACTGGATGAAAGAATACGGAGCACACGTGACTGTGGGTTGCAGCATCTCTTATGATCATTATCTCTATCCATACCTCCTCCCCTTTGTGACCTCGTACCTCCTCTTGGGAACAAGAGGTGGTTCCAGCATGTTTGTGTCTTTGGGTGTTGGATGTCTTCCAGTGGCCAAGGGAATCAACCACAGACTCTTCAAACATCACATGCTGCTTCTCTAACTTCCAACTCTGTGGTAAAATGGAAAACTCTACACCCCCTTGTTGGCCAGGGCACCAGCCCTTCCACCCCAGAGTGACCTCTCCATCTCTGACGTCAACTGTCAACATCCCAGACCGGGACCTGGGACTTTGCCACATGGGATGCTGATGGTTAGTGACTCCGCACAGTGCGGTTTGGGTGGATTTCATGCAATCTCTAAGAATTGCAAAGAGCTGTTCAGAGAGAGTGAAGAGCCTGCCCCCAGTCAGGCAGCCAGTCCAGACCCAGCCAAGAGAAAAGCTAAAAGAGTCACCACTCCCACTGCATGTTCTAACCACTAGACTGAGCTCCTGTTGCTTCATAAAAATGATTTGCTTTTAATTAAAATAGGAGCATAATTATTTTTATCCCTGTATTATTGGGCGGTAAGTAAATTCACAGTAACTCACTGGATTTTTTAAAAATCTATTTTAAATATAAACACACTGCCATATTTTCTGTGGGTTTGAAAGCTTATGTTAAGTTTGCAAATAAGTCAACTCCATAAAGATAACATCTTTCCCTAAAAAAAATATGTGTTGCAATCTAATGGCATGCTATGGAAAATTAACATCTTATTAACAACGGACATGAACCGTCCCTCGGTTCAAATGGTTCAGAAGAGATGTGGGTCCCTCACTTGCCCCGGAGGCCAGGATGACTGCCTCCGAACTGTCTCCCTGCGTGGGTGTTCTCTGCGGCCTTCACAGGACTGTGATGTTAGTTTGAGTCATGCCGAACTTTATTTTTGAACCTACCTCGTTACATGTCTGACAGGTCCTGTATTCACAGAGGGACCTGGGTCACTTTGGTCCACCCTGAAAAGGCACCACATCAGACAGGACTGCGTGGACATGCGCCCAGCTGTCCATCTGAGCACCCAGGATCCAGGTAAAACACTGTAAGGACATTAACAGCCAGAACTAGGACACTGACAGACCAGCCCTTGGTGATGGGGACAGAACACTGGACTTCTTACCCGTTCTGTGGAAAATAAAAGCCCAAGGCCACATAGGGCCAGACGTCACTTCTAGACATACTACAAGCTGCCCCCTGGCATCCACTCCTGCCCCCTCTACAGCTACCACCCCCTAAAGACAGGTTGATTTGCCCAGCGGAGTAACCAAGAGCTGCAGCTCTTGACTGTGTCTCAATGACTAATGTTTTCAGCATCCTTCCTGGGCCCGAGCCTTTGAGGGGTTCAGCTGATGCCACACCCAAGCCCGCCGTGACCATGCTTCTCTCCCCTGCCTCCCTGGACCACTGGTCTTCAGAAATTTTTGCCAAAGTAAAAAGTCCCCTGTAAATACGAAAAGGAAAAAGCTGTCAAAACCTGCATGAGTTGTTTAAATACCATGAATAAGACCCAGTAACAATAGGCGCATCAATGAAGATGTGTTTCCTTCAGACTTGGCCAGGTGCCACCCAACGCGAGTCCCCCAGAAAACGCCACTCGGCAAGCGAGGGAGCTGGGCTCCCCCGCCCCCTTCGCAACACCCCCTCCCCAGTAAAACATTTTTGACAAGCGACTCATCTAGAGCCATTTCCCACAGCTTTCCTTTCATTTGCATTCTCATTAGAATAATGTGATTTTGCAAAGTGGGAACGTATTTAAGTCCTCACCACTCAGAGAAAACGCTGAACCCCGGATTCCAGGTGCTGGTCTGCTCGTCGGGGTGCAAGGCGGCTGAGAGGAGCCTGGCCCAGGCTGGATCCCCCGTGTCAGCCACCCTCAGGGCAGGCTCTGATTTCATAACAAATGATTGAGACCTTTTACGAAAATCTTCAGAATTGACCCAAACCAGGAAAGAGGTTTCCAAATGAAAGAAATGCCTTTTTTTTTAAATTATTATTATTAATGAGCCCTGGCATCAGAAAAAGGGAAAACAAAGTGATTTCACAGAGAATAGGAGAGCGTACATTTTGCTTTATCCTCTTCCTACTTTGTTTTCTTGCAAATGTTGGCCCCTAATTTAAAATGTCCACATGCCAACTTTTAAAATTGCTATAATGGAATTGTTTTCTCTAAGTCATCCCAGGGCACGACTTTCCAAACAACACTCTTAGTGCACGCACTGTTTTTTGTTTTTTGTTTTTTTCCTATTGTTATTGTTTTTATTAATGTACATTTACTGAATAATTGCTTGCAAACTTTTTTGGTCATTTAAAAGCAAGGAATAAACAACACAAACCGTGTTTTCCCACATCATAAGCTGGTTTCAGTTCCCCTCCCCTCGTGGCTAGGGTTTCTTTTTATTTCCTGAAAAACTGGAAAAACTTAGGAAGCCAAAAAAAAAAAATGCAAAGCAAATCATCCAGTATTTGTTTAGCTGGTCTTTACTTCAAATGAGGAAAGAAACTTTTTACTCACGGTAAAGGTAGATAATAAACATTTCAGGAACCATTTCAGGACAGAGTCAGAGTTGAGAGTAGAGGACTGAGAAGGGAAAACAGAAGTGTGGAAATGGGGCAAAATATTGATTTTTATATGATTTTAAAATGAGTTGAACTGCAGAGTTGCTTCTGGGGCGTTGGTTCTAGCCAGTCCTTGGGAACCAGGTCCCCTGCGTTCTCTCTGAAGGAGAGAAGAAAAAGTGAATTCATCAAATGGTCCTGTGCGACATTCTCCTCCCCTGCTTAGGGACGCTTGGTGGCCTTTCCTAGGGTCACATTCGGGATCCTGTTCCCCTCTCTGGTTTCTTCCAACCACAGGGGCGGGGAGCCAGAGAAGCCTTGGCAGATGGGGATGGTGGGGGGCGGGGGGGGGGGGACAAGGAAAGAGAAAGAGCCCAATCTTCAGGTTTACACCTCGGTCCCAGGTCACCTCCCTGAGGATGCTAAACGTCTTTCCAATGCCGTGTGGTTTGCATTTTTTAAGATTCTATGAGCATACCGCGTTTCATAAAGCATTTCATAAACATAAGAATGACATTTCAATTTTTCCATATAAAAGGCAAATTTGCAGAAAGAAGGGGGGAAAACACACACACACACACAAGATTCTTTAGAAACCCATCCTATACACACACCCAAAGAACGTGAACGCAGCCCCCTTCTGGCATGGACATCTGTCACTCACACAGATGCCCTTCTGGAAGCCAAAGTGAAGCGCTCCACCTCTCCCAGCCTGCTGGGGTCGGGCAGGCTCGGAGCGTCCCCGGCGGGGCTGGAGCAACCTCTCGGGAAAAGTGTATCCACGTTTTGGATGGTCTTGGGGAACGCAAGGAGCCGTTTTTTTCTTCTGGGGCACCCAACTGTTTCTCTTTTCCTCCAAAGAGGAAGAAAAAAGGAGAAAAATCAAAGGTTCTTGGCGGGACGTGCGTTCACGGCCCATGCAGGCTGCAACAAAATTGGGGCAAAATTAATCCAAGGCCACCCAAATCATTTAGCATATAGATAAGTCAATTTATCATAGGCTTTCTA